>NW_027227699.1:0-77550 GCF_037783145.1 Equus przewalskii | reverse complement strand
TGTAGTTCCGGCATGTCGGAGAGGTGGCTCCGCCATGCCCGGCAGGTGATTCCGGAGTGTTCGCCTAGTGGTTCTAGCGTAGGCGGCAGGTGATTTTGCATGGCCGGCAATGGGTCCGGCGAGTGGAGCCGGTGGTTCCGCCATGTCCGGCAGGTGGTTCCGGCATGCACCGCAGGTGATTCCGGAGTGTCCAGCATGTGGTTCTGGCACCTCTGAGAGGTGGTTCCGGCATGCCTGGCAGGTGATACTGGAGTGTCCGGCATTTGGTTCTGACAAGTTTGAGAGCTGGTTCCGGAACGCCCGACAGGTGATTCCGGAGCTTCCGCCAAGTGTTTCTGGCGTACCCGGCAGGTGATTTTGGCCTGTCCGACAGGTGTATCTTGCGAGTCGAGCAGGTGGCTCAGGCTTGCTCAGCTGGTGCTTCCAGCGCCTCTGGCACGTGTTTCTGGTGTGTCTGAGAGCTGGTTCCGGCATGCCCGGCAGGTGATTCCGGAGTGTCCGGCATGTGGTTCTGGTATACCTGGCAGGTGATTTTGGCGTGTCAGTAAGTTGGTTCCGGATAGTTGAGCAGGTGGATCAGGCGTGCTCGCCAGGGGGTTCAGGCGGGTCTGGCAGCTGGTTTCGGTCTATTCGGGGAGTGGTTCCGGCATCTCAGGCTCATGGTTCTGGCACGTCTGAGAGGTGGTTCCGGCCGGCCCGACAGGTGTTTCCATGGTTTCCGGCAAGTGGTTCTGGCGTAGCTGGCAGGCGATGTTGGCGTGACCGGCAGGTGGTTCCAGCAATCCCGGCAGGTGATTCCGAAGTGTTCACCAAATGGTTGTGGCGTAGCGGGAAGGTGATTTTGGCATGTCCATCAGGTGGTTTTGGCGAGTGGAGCAGGTGGTTCTGGCGTGCTCGGCAGGTGCTTCCGGTGTCATTGGCATGTGGTTCCGGCATGTCTGAGAGGTGGTTCCGCCATGCCCGGCAGGTGATTCCGGAGTGTTCGCCAAGTGGTTCTGGCGTAGCCGGCAGGTGATTTTGCATGTCCGGCAATGGTTCCGGCGAGTCAAGCCGGTGGTTCCGGCATGTCCGGCAGGTGGTTCCGGCATGCCCGGCAGGTGATTCCGGAGTGTCCGGCATGTGGTTCTGGCACCTCTGAGAGGTGGTTCCGGCATGCCCGGCAGGTGATACCGGAGTGTCCGGCATGTGATTCTGGCACCTCTGAGACGTTGCTCTGGCATGCCCGGCAGGTGATACCGGAGTGTCCGGCATTTGGTTCTGGCACCTCTGAGAGGTGGTTCCGGGATGCCTGGCATGTGATTCCGGAGTGTCCGCCAAGAGTTTCTGGCGTACGCGGCAGGTGATTTTGGCATGTCCGACAGGTGTTTCTTGACAGTCAAGCAGGTGGCTCAGGCATGCTCAGCTGGTGCTTCCGGCGTCTCTGGCACGTGCTTCTGGTGTGTTTGAGAGCTGGTTCTGACATGTCCGGCAGATGATTCCGGAGTGTCCACCAAGTGGTTCTGGTATACCTGGCAGGTGATTTTAGCGTGTCCAGCAGGTGGTTCCAGCGAGCTCGGCAGGTGGTACCGGCGTGTCCGGAACATGGTTCTGGCACGTCTGAGAGATGGTTCCGGCATGCCCGGCAGGTGATTCCGGAGTGTCCGGCATGTGGTTCTGGCACCTCTGAGAGGTAGTTCCGTCATGCCCGACATGTGATTCCGGAGTGTTCGCCAATTGGTTCTGGCGTAGCCGGCAGGTCACTTTGCATGTCCGGCTGTGGTTCCAGCGAGTCGAGCCGGTGGTTCCGGCATAGCCGGCAGTTGATTTTGACGTGTCCACTAGGTGGTTCTGGGGAGTGGATCAGCTGGTTCCGGCATACTCGGCAGGTGGTACCCGCGTGTCCAGAACATGGTTCTGGCAAGTCTGAGAGGTGGTTCCGGCACGCCCGACAGGTGATTCCGGAGCGTCCGCCATGTGTTTCTGGCGTACCCGGCAGGTGATTTTGGCATGTCCGACAGGTGTATCTTGCGAGTCGAGCAGGTGGCTCAGGCATGCTCAGCTGGTGCTTCCGGCGTCTCTGGCACGTGGTTCTGGTGTGTCTGAGAGCTGCTTCTTGCATATCCGCCAGATGATTCCGGAGTGTCCACCAAGTGTTTCTGGTATACCTGGCAGGTGAATTTGGCGTGTCAGGAAGGTGGTTCCGGGTAGTAGAGCAGGTGGATCAGGCGTGCACGCCAGTGGGTTCAGGTGGGTCTGGCAGGTGGTTTCGGGCTGTTCGGGGAGTGGTTCCGGCATCTCAGGCACATGGTTCTGGCACGTCTGAGAGGTGGTTCCGGCCGGCCCGACAGGTGTTTCCGGAATGTCCGCCAAGTGGTTCTGGCGTAGCTGAAAGGTGATGTTGGCGTGACCGGCAGGTGGTTCCAGCCAGCCCGGCAGGTGATTCCGCAGTGTCCTCCACGTGGTTCTGGCGTACCCTGCAGGTGATTTTGGCGTTTCTGGCAGGTGTTTCTTGCAAGTCGAGCATTTGACTCAGGCATGATCAGCACGTGCTTCCGGCGTGTCTGGCACGTGGTTCTGGTGTGTCTGAGAGCTGGTTCTGGCATGTCCGGCAGATGATTCCGGAGTGTCCACCAAGTGGTTGTGGCATACCCGGCAGGTGATTTTAGCGTGTCAGGTAGGTGGTTCCAGCTGTCGAGTAGGTGGTTCCGGCGTGCTCGGCAGGTGGTTCAGGCGGGTCTGGCAGGTGGTTTTGGTCTGTTCGGGGTGTGGTTCCGGCATCTCAGGCACATGGTTCTGGCACGTCTGATAGGTGGTTCCGGCCGGCCCGAAAGGTGTTTCCATGGTGTCCGCCAAGTGGTTCTGGCATAGCTGGCACGTGATGTTGGCGTGACCGGCAGGTGGTTCCAGCCAGCCCGGCAGGTGATTCCGAAGAGTTCAGCAAATGGTTGTGGCATAGCCGGCAGGTGATTTTGGCGTGTCCAGCAGGTGGTTTTGGCGAGTCGAGCAGGTGGTTCTGGAGTGCTCGGCAGGTGCTTCCAGTGTCATTGGCATGTAGTTCCGGCATGTCAGAGAGGTGGTTCCGCCATGCCCGGCAGGTGATTCCGGAGTGTTCGCCAAGTGGTTCTGACGTAGCCGGCAGGTGATTTTCCATGTCCGGCAATGGTTCCGGCGAGTCGAGCCGGTGGTTCCGGCTTGTCCGGCAGGTGATTCCGGAGTGTCCGGCATGTGGTTCTGGCACCTCTGAGAGGTGGTTCCGGCATGCCCGGCAGGTGATTCCGGAGTGTCCGGCATGTGGTTCTGGCACCTCTGAGAGGTGGTTCCGGCATGCCCGGCAGGTGATACCGGAGTATCCGGCATTTGGTTCTGGCACCTCTGAGAGGTGGTTCCGGAATGCCTGGCATGTGATTCCGGAGTGTCTGCTGAGTGGTTCTGGCATAGCCGGAGGTGATTTTGGCGCGTCCAGCAGGTGGTTTTGGCGAGTCGAGCAGGTGGTTCTGGCGTGCTCGGCAGGTGCTTCCGGTGTCATTGGCACGTGGTTCCGGCATGTCTGAGAGGTGGTTCCGCCATGCCCGGCAGGTGATTCCGTAGTGTTCGCCAAGTGGTTCTGGCATAGCCGGCAGCTGATTTTGGCGTGTCCAGCAGGTGGTTCCGGCGAGCTCGGCAGGTGGTTCCGGCGGGTCTGGCAGGTGGTTTCGGTCTGTTCGGGGTGTGGTTCCGGCATCTCAGGCACATGGTTCTGGCACGTCTGATAGGTGGTTCCGGCCGGCCCGACAGGTGTTTCCATGGTGTCCGCCAAGTGGTTCTGGCGTAGCTGAAAGGTGATGTTGGCGTGACCGGCAGGTGGTTCCAGCCAGCCCGGCAGGTGGTTCCGGAGTGTCTGCCGAGTGGTTCTGGCGTAGCCGGCAGGTGATTCTGGCGTGTCCAGCAGGTGGTTCGGGGGATTGGATCAGGTGGTTCCGGCATACTCGGCAGGTGGTACCGGAGTGTCCGCAACATGGTTCTGCCAAGTCTGAGAGGTGGTACCGGCATGCAAGACAGGTGATTCAGGAATGTTCGCCAAGTGGTTCTGGCGTAGCCGGCCGGTCATTTTGCTGTCCGGCGGTGGTTCCGGCGAGTCGAGCCGGTGGTTCCGGCGTAGCCGGCAGTTGATTTCGGCGTGTCCACTAGGTGGTTCTGGGGAGTGGATCAGCTGGTTCCGGCATACTCGGCACGTTGTACCGGCGTGTCCAGAACATGGTTCGGGCAAGTCTGAGAAGTGGTTCTGCCACACCTGACAGGTGATTCCGGAGCATCCGCCAAGTGTTTCTGGCGTACCCGGCAGGTGATTTTGGCATGTCCGACAGGTGTATCTTGCGAGTCGAGCAGGTGGCTCAGGCATGCTCAGCTGGTGCTTCCGGCGTCTCTGGCACATGGTTCTGGTGTGTCTGAGAGCTGGTTCTGGCATGTCCGGCAGATGATTCCGGAGTGTCCACCAAGTGGTTCTTGTATACCTGGCAGGTGATTTTGGCGTGTCAGGAAGTTGGTTCCGGCTAGTTGAGCAGGTGGATCAGGCATGCTCGCCAGTGGGTTCAGCCGGGTCTGGCAGATGGTTTCGGTCTCTTCGGGGAGTGGTTCCGGCATCTCAGGCTCATTGATCTGTCAAGTCAGAGAGGTGGTTCCGGCCATCCCGACAGGTGTTTCCATGGTGTCCGCCAAGTGGTTCTGGCGTACCTGGCAGGTGATGTTGGCGTGACCAGCAGGTGGTTCCAGCAAGCCCGGCAGGTGATTCCGAAGAGTTCACCAAATGGTTGTGGCGTAGCCGGCAGGTGATTTTGGCGTGTCCAGCAGGTGGTTTTGGCGAGTCGAGCAGGTGGTTCTGGCGTGCTCGGCAGGTGCTTCCGGTGTCATTGGCATGTGGTTCCGGCATGTCTGAGAGGTGGTTCCGCCATGCCCGGCAGGTGATTCCGGAGTGTTCGCCAAGTGGTTTTGGCGTAGCCGGCAGGTGATTTTGCATGTCCGGCAATGGTTCCGGCGAGTCGAGCCAGTTGTTCCGGCATGTCCGGCAGGTGATTCCGGAGTCTCCGGCATTTGGTTCTGGCACCTCTGAGAGGTGGTTCCGGCATGCCCGACAGGTGATTCCGGAGTGTTCGCCAAGTGGTTCTGGCGTACCCGGCAGGTGATTTTCGCCTGTCCGACAGGTGTATCTTGCGAGTCGAGCAGGTGGCTCAGGCATGCTCAGCAGGTGCTTCCGGCGTCTCTGGCACGTGGTTCTGGTGTGTCTGAGAGCTGGTTCTGGAATGTCCGGCAGATGATTCCGGAGTGTCCACCAAGTGGTTCTGGTATACCTGGCAGGTGATTTTGGCGTGTCAGGAAGTTGGTTCCGGCTAGTTGAGCAGGTGGATGAGGCGTGCTCGCCAGGGGGTTCAGGCGGGTCTGACAGGTGGTTTCGGTCTGTTCGGGGAGTGGTTCCGGCATCTCAGGCACATGGTTCTGGCATGTCTGAGAGGTGGTTCCGGCCGGCCCGACAGGTGTTTCCATGGTGTCCGGCAAGTGGTTCTGGCATAGCTGGCAGGTGATGTTGGCGTGACCGCCAGGTGGTTCCAGCAAGCCCGGCAGGTGATTCCGAAGAGTTCACCAAATAGTTGTGGCGTAGCCGGCAGGTGATTTTGGCGTGTCCAGCAGGTGGTTTTGGCGAGTCGAGCAGGTGGTTCTGGCGTGCTCGGCAGGTGCTTCCGGTGTCATTGGCATGTGGTTCCGGCATGTCTGAGAGGTGGTTCCGGCATGCCCGGCAGGTGGTTCCGGAGAGTCTGCCGAGTGGTTCTGGAGCCAGCCCGGCAGGTGATTCCGAAGTGTTCACCAAATGGTTGTGGCGTAGCCGGCAGGTTATTTTGGCGTGTCAGGAAGGTGGTTCCGGCTAGTTGAGCAGGTGGATCAGGCGTGCTCGCCAGGGGGTTCAGGCGGGTCTGGCAGGTGGTTTCGGTCTGTTCGGGGAGTGGTTCCGGCATCTCAGGCACATGGTTCTGGCACGTCTGAGAGGTGTTTCCGGCCGGCCGGAGAGGCGTTTCCGGAGTGTCCGCCAAGTGGTTCTGGCGTAGCTGAAAGGTGACGTTGGCGTGACCGGCAGGTGGTTCCAGACAACCCGGCAGGTGATTCCGGAGTGTCTGCCGTGTGGTTCTGGCGTAGCTGGCAGGTGAATTTGGCGTGTCCAGCAGGTGGTTCTGGCGAGCTCGGCAGGTGGTACCAGCGTGTCCGGAACATGGTTCTGGCACGTCTGAGAGATGGTTCCGGCATGCCCGGCAGGTGATTCCGGAGTGTCCGGCATGTGGTTCTGGCACCTCTGAGAGGTGGTTCTGGCATGCCCGGCAGGTGGTTCCGGAGTGTCTGCTAAGTGGTTCTGGCGTAGTCGGCAGGTGATTCTGGCGTGTCCAGCAGGTGGTTCTGGGGAGTGGATCAGGTGGTTCCGGCATACTCTGCAGGTGGTACCGGCGTGTCCAGAACATGGTGCTGGCAAGTCTGAGAGGTGGTTCCGGCATGCCCGACAGGTGATTCCGGAGTGTTCGCCAACTGGTTCTGGTGTAGCCGGCAGGTCATTTTGCATGTCCGGCGGTGGTTCCGGCGAGTCGAGCCGGTGGTTCTGGCGTGTCCAGCAGGTGTTTCCGGTCTGTCCGGCAGGTGGTTCTGGCGTGTCCGGCACGAGGTTCTGGCACGTCTGAGAGTTGGTTCCGGCATGCCCGACAGGTGATTCCGGAGCGTCCGCCAAGTGTTTCTGGCGTACCCGGCAGGTGATTTTGGCGTGTCTGGCAGGTGTTACTTGCAAGTCGAGCATTTGGCTAAGGCATGCTCAGCAGGTGCATTCGGCGTGTCTGGCACGTGGTTCTGGTGTGTCTGAGAGCTGGTTCTGGCATGTCCGGCAGATGATTCCGGAGTGTCCACCAAGTGGTTGTGGCATACCCGGCAGGTGATTTCAGCATGTCAGGTAGGTGGTTCCGGCGAGTCGAGTAGGTGCTTCCGGCGTGCTCGGCAGGTGGCTCAGCCGGGTCTGGCAGGTGGTTTCGGTCTTTTCGTGGTGTGGTTCCGGCATCTCAGGCACATGGTTCTGGCACGTCTGAGAGGTGGTTCCGGCCGGCCCGACAGGTGTTTCCATGGTGTCCGCCAAGTGGTTCTGGCATAGCTGGCAGGTGATGTTGGCGTGACCGGCAGGTGGTTCCAGCCAGCCCGGCAGGTGATTCCGAAGGGTTCACCAAATGGTTGTGGCGTAGCCGGCAGGTGATTTTGGCGTGTCCAGCAGGTGGTTTTGGCGAGTCGAGCAGGTGGTTCTGGCGTGCTCGGCAGGTGCTTCCGGTGTCATTGGCATGTGGTTCCGGCACCTCTGAGAGGTGGTTCCGGCATGCTCGGCAGGTGATTACGGAGTGTCCGGCATGTGGTTCTGGCACCTCTGAGAGGTGGTTCCGGCATGCCCGGCAGGTGATACCGGAGTGTTCGCCAAGTGGTTCTGGCGTAGCCGGCAGGTGATTTTGCATGTCCGGCAATGGCTCCGGCGAGTCGAGCCGGTGGTTCAGGAATGTCCGGCAGGTGGTTCCGGCATGTCCGGCAGGTGATTCCGGCATGTCCAGCACGTGGATCCAGCATGCCCGGCAGGTGATTCCGGAGTGTCCAGCATGTGGTTCTGGCACCTCTGAGAGGTGGTTCCGGCATGCCCGGCAGGTGATACCGGAGTGTCCGGCATTTGGTTCTGGCACCTCTGAGAGGTGGTTCCGGAATGCCTGGCATGTGATTCCGGAGTGTCTGCCGAGTGGTTCTGGCGTAGCCGGCAGTTGATTTTTGCGTGTCCACTAGGTGGTTCTGAGGAGTGGATCAGCTGGTTCCGGCATACTCGGCAGGTTGTACCGGCGTGTCCAGAACATGGTTCTGGCAAGTCTGAGAGGTGGTTCCGGCACTCCCGACAGGTGATTCCGGAGCGTCCGCCAAGTGTTTCTGGCGTACCCGGCAGGTGATTTTGGCATGTCCGACAGGTGTTTCTTGCGAGTCGAGCAGGTGGCTCAGGCATGCTCAGCTGGTGCTTCCGGCGTCTCTTGCACGTGGTTCTGGTGTGTCTGAGAGCTGGTTCTGGCATGTCCGGCAGATGATTCCGGAGTGTCCACCAAGTGGTTCTGGTATACCTGGCAGGTGATTTTGGCGTGTCAGGAAGGTGGTTCCGGCTAGTTGAGCAGGTGGATCAGGCGTGCTCGCCAGGGGGTTCAGGCGGGTCTGGCATGTGGTTTCGGTCTGTTAGGGGAGTGGTTCCGGCATCTCAGGCACATGGTTCTGACACGTCAGAGAGGTGGTTGTGGTCGGCCCGAAAGGTGATTCCGGAGTGTCCGCCAAGTGTTTCTGGCGTAGCTGAAAGGTGATGTTGGCGTGACCGGCAGGTGGTTCCAGCCAGCCCGGCAGGTGATTCCGGAGTGTCTGCCGAGTGGTTCTGGCTTGTGCAGCAGGTGGTTTTGGCGAGTCGAGCAGGTGGTTCTGGCGTGCTCGGCAGGTGCTTCCGGTGTCATTGGCATGTGGTTCCGGCATGTCTGAGAGGTGGTTCCGGCATGCCCGGCAGGTGGTTCAGGAGAGTCTGCCGAGTGGTTCTGGAGCCAGCCCGGCAGGTGATTCCGAAGTGTTCACCAAATGGTTGTGGCGTAGCCGGCAGGTTATTTTGGCGTGTCAGGAAGGTGGTTCCGGCTAGTTGAGCAGGTGGATCAGGCGTGCTCGCCAGGGGGTTCAGGCGGGTCTGGCAGGTGGTTTCGGTCTGTTCGGGGAGTGGTTCCGGCATCTCAGGCACATGGTTCTGGCACGTCTGAGAGGTGTTTCCGGCCGGCCGGAGAGGCGTTTCCGGAGTGTCCGCCAAGTGGTTCTGGCGTAGCTGAAAGGTGACGTTGGCGTGACCGGCAGGTGGTTCCAGACAGCCCGGCAGGTGATTCCGGAGTGTCTGCCGTGTGGTTCTGGCGTAGCTGGCAGGTGAATTTGGCGTGTCCAGCAGGTGGTTCTGGCGAGCTCGGCAGGTGGTACCAGCGTGTCCGGAACATGGTTCTGGCACGTCTGAGAGATGGTTCCGGCATGCCCGGCAGGTGATTCCGGAGTGTCCGGCATGTGGTTGTGGCACCTCTGAGAGGTGGTTCCGGCATGCCCGGCAGGTGGTTCCGGAGTGTCTGCTAAGTGGTTCTGGCGTAGTCGGCAGGTGATTCTGGCGTGTGCAGCAGGTGGTTCTGGGGAGTGGATCAGGTGGTTCCGGCATACTCTGCAGGTGGTACCGGCGTGTCCAGAACATGGTGCTGACAAGTCTGAGAGGTGGTTCCGGCATGCCCGACAGGTGATTCCGGAGTGTTCGCCAACTGGTTCTGGTGTAGCCGGCAGGTCATTTTGCATGTCCGGCGGTGGTTCCGGCGAGTCGAGCCGGTGGTTCTGGCGTGTCCAGCAGGTGTTTCCGGTCTGTCCGGCAGGTGGTTCTGGCGTGTCCGGCACGAGGTTCTGGCACGTCTGAGAGTTGGTTCCGGCATGCCCGAAATCTGATTCCGGAGCGTCCGCCAAGTGTTTCTGGCGTACCCGGCTGGTGATTTTGGCGTGTCTGGCAGGTGTTTCTTGCAAGTCGAGCATTTGGCTCAGGCATGATCAGCAGGTGCATTCGGCGTGTCTGGCACGTGGTTCTGGTGTGTCTGAGAGCTGGTTCTGGCATGTCCGGCAGATGATTCCGGAGTGTCCACCAAGTGGTTGTGGCATACCCGGCAGGTGATTTCAGCGTGTCAGGTAGGTGGTTCCGGCGAGTCGAGTAGGTGCTTCCGGCGTGCTCGGCAGGTGGTTCAGCCGGGTCTGGCAGGTGGTTTCGGTCTTTTCGTGGTGTGGTTCCGGGATCTCAGGCACATGGTTCTGGCACGTCTGAGAGGTGGTTCCGGCCGGCCCGACAGGTGTTTCGATGGTGTCCGCCAAGTGGTTCTGGCATAGCTGGCAGGTGATGTTGGCATGCCCGGCAGGTGATACCGGAGTGTCCGGCATTTGGTTCTGGCACCTCTGAGAGGTGGTTCCGGAATGCCTGGACTGTGATTCCGGAGTGTGTGCCGAGTGGTTCTGGCGTAGCCGGCAGTTGAGTTTGGCGTGTCCACTAGGTGGTTCTGGGGAGTGCATCAGCTGGTTCCGGCATACTCGGCAGGTGGTACCGGCGTGTCCAGAACATGGTTCTGGCAAGTCTGAGAGGTGGTTCCAGCACGCCAGACAGGTGATTCCGGAGCGTCCGCCAAGTGTTTCTGGCGTACCCTGCAGGTGATTTTGGCATGTCCGACAGGTGTATCTTGCGAGTCGAGCAGGTGGCTCAGGCATGCTCAGCTGGTGCTTCCGGCATCTCTGGCACGTGGTTCTGGTGTGTCTGAGAGCTGGTTCTGGCATGTCCGGCAGATGATTCCGGAGTGTCCACCAAGTGGTTGTGGCATACCCAGCAGGTGATTTTAGCAGGTCAGGTAGGTGGTTCCAGCGAGATGAGTAGGTGGTTCCGGCGTGCTCGGCAGGTGGTTCAGGCGGGTCTGGCAGGTGGTTTCGGTCTGTTCGGGGTGTGGTTCCGGCATCTCAGGCACATGGTTTTGTCACGTCTCAGAGGTGGTTGCGGCCGGCCCGACAGGTGTTTCCAGAGTGTCCGCCAGGTGGTTCTGGCATAGCTGAAAGGTGATGTTGGCGTGACCGACAGGTGGTTCCAGCCAGCCCGGCAGGTGATTCCGGAGTGTCCGGCATTTGGTTCTGGCACCTCTGAGAGGTGGTTCCGGAATGCCTGGCATGTTATACCGGAGTGTCTGCCGAGTGGTTCTGGCGTAGCCGGCAGGTGATTTTGGCGCGTCCAGCAGGTGGTTTTGGCGAGTCGAGCAGGTGGTTCTGGCGTGCTCGGCAGGTGCTTCCGGTGTCATTGGCATGTGGTTCCGGCATGTCTGAGAGGTGGTTCCGCCATGCCCGGCAGGTGATTCCGGAGTGTCCGGCATGTGGTTCTGGCACCTCTGAGAGGTGGTTCCGGCATGCCTGGCAGGTGATACCGGAGTGTTCGCCTAGTGGTTCTGGGGTAGCCGGCAGGTTATTTTGCATGTCCGGCAATGGTTCCGGCGAGTCGAGCCGGTGGTTCTGGGGTGTGGATCAGGTGGTTCCGGCATGCCCGGCAGGTGATTCTTGAGTGTCCGGCATGTGGTTCTGGCACCTCTGAGAGGTTGTTCCGGCATGCCCGGCAGGTGGTTCCGGAGTGTCTGCTAAGTGGTTCTGGCGTAGTCGGCATGTGATTCTGGCGTGTCCAGCAGGTGGTTTTGGCGAGTCGTGCAGGTGGTTCTGGCATGCTCGGCAGGTGCTTCCGGTGTCATTGGCATGTGGTTCCGGCATGTCTGAGAGGTGGTTCCGCCATGCCCGGCAGGTGATTCCGGAGTGTTCCCCAAGTCGTTCTGGCATAGCTGGCAGGTGATTTTGCATGGCCGGCAATGGTTCCGGAGAGTCGAGCCGGTGGTTCCGGCATGTCCGGCACGTGGTTCCAGCATGCCCGGCAGGTGATTCCGGAGTGTCCGGCATGTGGTTCTGGCACCTCTGAGAGGTGGTTCCGGCATGCCCGGCAGGTGATACCGGAGTGTCCGGCATTTGGTTCTGGCACCTCTGAGAGGTGGTTCCGGAATGCCTGGCATGTTATACCGGAGTGTCTGCCGAGTGGTTCTGGCGTAGCCGGCAGTTGATTTTGGCGTGTCCACTAGGTGGTTCTGGGGAGTGGATCAGCTGGTTCCGGCATACTCGGCACGTTGTACCGGCGTGTCCAGAACATGGTTCGGGCAAGTCTGAGAAGTGGTTCTGGCACGCCTGACAGGTGATTCCGGAGCGTCCGCCAAGTTTTTCTGGCGTACCCGGCAGGTGATTTTGGCATGTCCGACAGGTGTATCTTGTGAGTTGAGCAGGTGGCTCAGGCATGCTCAGCTGGTGCTTCCGGCGTCTCTGGCACATGGTTCTGGTGTGTCTGAGAGCTGGTTCTGGCATGTCCGGCAGATGATTCCGGAGTGTCCACCAAGTGGTTCTTGTATACCTGGCAGGTGATTTTGGCGTGTCAGGAAGTTGGTTCCGGCTAGTTGAGCAGGTGGATCAGGCATGCTCGCCAGTGGGTTCAGCCGGGTCTGGCAGATGGTTTCGGTCTCTTCGGGGAGTGGTTCCGGCATCTCAGGCTCATTGATCTGTCAAGTCAGAGAGGTGGTTCCGGCCATCCCGACAGGTGTTTCCATGGTGTCCGCCAAGTGGTTCTGGCGTACCTGGCAGGTGATGTTGGCGTGACCAGCAGGTGGTTCCAGCAAGCCCGGCAGGTGATTCCGAAGAGTTCACCAAATGGTTGTGGCGTAGCCGGCAGGTGATTTTGGCGTGTCCAGCAGGTGGTTTTGGCGAGTCGAGCAGGTGGTTCTGGCGTGCTCGGCAGGTGCTTCCGGTGTCATTGGCATGTGGTTCCGGCATGTCTGAGAGGTGGTTCCGGCATGCCCGGCAGGTGGTTCCGGAGTGTCTGCCGAGTGGTTCTGGAGCCAGCCCGGCAGGTGATTCCGAAGAGTTCACCAAATGGTTGTGGAGTAGCCGGCAGGTGATTTTGGCGTGTCCAGCAGGTGGTTCCGGCGAGCTCGGCAGGTGGTACCAGCGTGTCCGGAACACGGTTCTGGCAAGTCTGAGAGATGGTTCCGGCATGCCAGTCAGGTGATTCTGGACTGTCCGGCATGTGGTTCTGGCACCTCTGAGAGGTGGTTCCGGCATGCCCGGCAGGTGGTTCCGGAGTGTCTGCCGAGTGGTTCTTGCGTAGTCGACAGGTGATTATGGCGTGTCCAGCAGGTGGTTCTGGGGAGTGGACCAGGTGGTTCCGGCATACTCTGCAGGTGGTACCGGTGTGTCCGGAACATGGTTCTGGCAAGTCTGAGAGGCGGTTCCGGCATGCCCGACAGGTGATTCCGGAGTGTTCGCCAAGTGGTTCTGGCGTAGCCGGCAGGTCATTTAGCATGTCCAGCAGGTGGTTCCGGCACGCCCGACAGGTGATTCCGGAGCGTCCGCCAAGTGTTTCTGGCGTACCCGGCAGGTGATTTTCGCCTGTCCGACAGGTGTATCTTGCGAGTCGAGGAAGTGGCTGAGGCATGCTCAGCAGGTGCTTCCGGCGTCTCTGGCACGTGGTTCTGGTGTGTCTGAGAGCTGGTTCTGGCATGTCCGGCAGATGATTCCGGAGTGTCCACCAAGTGGTTCTGGTATGCCTGGCATGTGATTCCGGAGTGTCTGCCGAGTGGTTCTGGCGTAGCCGGCAGGTGATTTTGGCGTGTCCAGCAGGTGGTTTTGGCGAGTCGAGCAGGTGGTTCTGGCGTGCTCGGCAGGTGCTTCCGGTGTCATTGGCATGTGGTTCCGGCATGTCTGAGAGGTGGTTCCGGCATGCCCGGCAGGTGGTTCCGGAGTGTCTGCCGAGTGGTTCTGGAGCCAGCCCAGCAGGTGATTCCGAAGAGTTCACCAAATGGTTGTGGAGTAGCCGGCAGGTGATTTTGGCGTGTCCAGCAGGTGGTTCCGGCGAGCTCGGCAGGTGATACCGGAGTGTCCGGCATTTGGTTCTGGCACCTCTGAGAGGTGGTTCCGGCATGCCCGGCAGGTGATACCGGAGTGTCCGGCATTTGGTTCTGGCACCTCTGAGAGGTGGTTCCGGCATGCCCGGCAGGTGATACCGGAGTGTCCGGCATTTGGTTCTGGCACCTCTGAGAGGTGGTTCCGGAATGCCTGGACTGTGATTCCGGAGTGTCTGCCGAGTGGTTCTGGCGTAGCCGGCAGTTGAGTTTGGCGTGTCCACTAGGTGGTTCTGGGGAGTGCATCAGCTGGTTCCGGCATACTCGGCAGGTGGTACCGGCGTGTCCAGAACATGGTTCTGGCAAGTCTGAGAGGTGGTTCCAGCACGCCAGACAGGTGATTCCGGAGCGTCCGCCAAGTGTTTCTGGCGTACCCTGCAGGTGATTTTGGCATGTCCGACAGGTGTATCTTGCGAGTCGAGCATGTGGCTCAGACATGCTCAGCTGGTGCTTCCGGCATCTCTGGCACGTGGTTCTGGTGTGTCTGAGAGCTGGTTCTGGCATGTCCGGCAGATGATTCCAGAGTGTCCACCAAGTGGTTGTGGCATACCCAGCAGGTGATTTTAGCAGGTCAGGTAGGTGGTTCCAGCGAGATGAGTAGGTGGTTCCAGCGAGATGAGTAGCTGGTTCCGGCGTGCTCGGCAGGTGGTTCAGGCGGGTCTGGCAGGTGGTTTCGGTCTGTTCGTGGTGTGGTTCCGGCATCTCAGGCACATGGTTTTGTCACGTCTGAGAGGTGGTTGCGGCCGGCCCGACAGGTGTTTCCAGAGTGTCCGCCAAGTGGTTCTGGCATAGCTGAAAGGTGATGTTGGCGTGACCGGCAGGTGGTTCCAGCCAGCCCGGCAGGTGATTCCGGAGTGTCCGGCATTTGGTTCTAGCACCTCTGAGAGGTGGTTCCGGCATGCCCGGCAGGTGGTTCCGGAGTGTCTGCTAAGTGGTTCTGGCGTAGTCGGCAGGTGATTCTGGCGTGTCCAGCAGGTGGTTCTGGGGAGTGGATCAGGTGGTTCCGGCATACTCTGCAGGTGGTACCGGCATGTCCAGAACATGGTGCTGGCAAGTCTGAGAGGTGCTTCCGGCATGCCCGACAGGTGATTCAGGAGTGTTCGCCAACTGGTTCTGGTGTAGCCGGCAGGTCATTTTGCATGTCCGGCGGTGGTTCCGGCGAGTCGAGCGAGTGGTTCCGGCGCATCCAGCAGGTGTTTCCGGTCTGTCCGGCAGGTGGTTCTGGCGTGACCGGCACGAGGTTCTGGCACGTCTGAGAGTTGGTTCCGGCATGCCCGACAGGTGATTCCGGAGTGTCTGCCACGTGGTTCTGTCGTTCCCGGCAGGTGATTTTGGCGTGTCTGGCAGGTGTTTCTGGCAAGTCGAGCATTTGGCTCAGGCATGATTAGCAGGTGCATTCGGCGTGTCTGGCACGTAGTTCTGGTGTGTCTGAGAGCTGGTTCTGGCATGTCCGGCAGATGATTCCGGAGTGTCCACCAAGTGGTTGTGGCATACCCGGCAGGTGATTTTAGCGTGTCAGGTAGGTGGTTCCAGCGAGTCGAGTAGGTGGTTCCGGCATGCTCGGCAGGTGGTTCAGCCGGGTCTGGCAGGTCGTTTCGGTCTTTTCGTGGTGTGGTTCCGGCATCTCAGGCACATGGTTCTGGCACGTCTGAGAGGTGGTTCCGGCCGGCCCGACAGGTGTTTCCATGGTGTCCGCCAAGTGGTTCTGGCATAGCTGAAAGGTGATGTTGGCGTGACCGGCAGGTGGTTCCAGCCAGCCCGGCAGGTGATTCCGGAGTGTCTGGCGAGTGGTTCTGGCGTAGCCGACAGGTGATTTTGGCGCGTCCAGCAGGTGGTTTTGGCGAGTCGAGCAGGTGGTTCTGGCGTGCTCGGCAGGTGCTTCCGGTGTCATTGGCATGTGGTTCCGGCATGTCTGAGAGGTGGTTCCGCCATGCCCGGCAGGTGATTCCGGAGTGTCCGTCATGTGGTTCTGGCACCTCTGAGAGGTGGTTCCGGCATGCCTGGCAGGTGATACCGGAGTGTTCGCCTACTGGTTCTGGGGTAGCCGGCAGGTTATTTTGCATGTCCGGCAATGGTTCCGGCGAGTCGAGCCGGTGGTTCTGGGGTGTGGATCAGGTGGTTCCGGCATGCCCGGCAGGTGATTCCGGAGTGTCCGGCATGTGGTTCTGGCACCTCTGAGAGGTTGTTCCGGCATGCCCGGCAGGTGGTTCCGGAGTGTCTGCTAAGTGGTTCTGGCGTAGTCGGCAGGTGATTCTGGCGTGTCCAGCAGGTGGTTTTGGCGAGTCGTGCAGGTGGTTCTGGCATGCTCGGCAGGTGCTTCCGGTGTCATTGGCATGTGGTTCCGGCATGTCTGAGAGGTGGTTCCGCCATGCCCGGCAGGTGATTCCAGAGTGTTCCCCAAGTGGTTCTGGCATATCCGGCAGGTGATTTTGCATGGCCGGCAATGGTTCCGGAGAGTCGAGCCAGTGGTTCCGGCATGTCCGGCACGTGGTTCCGGCATGCCCGGCAGGTGATTCCGGATTGTCCGGCATGTGGTTCTGGCACCTCTGAGAGGTGGTTCCGGCATGCCCGGCAGGTGATACCGGAGTGTCCGGCATTTGGTTCTGGCACCTCTGAGAGGTGGTTCCGGAATGCCTGGCATGTTATACCGGAGTGTCTGCCGAGTGGTTCTGGCGTAGCCGGCAGTTGATTTTGGCGTGTCCACTAGGTGGTTCTGGGGAGTGGATCAGCTGGTTCCGGCATACTCGGCAGGTGGTACCAGCGTGTCCAGAACATGGTTCGGGCAAGTCTGAGAAGTGGTTCTGGCACGCCTGACAGGTGATTCCGGAGCGTCCGCCAAGTGTTTCTGGCGTACCCGGCAGGTGATTTTGGCATGTCCGACAGGTGTATCTTGCGAGTCGAGCTGGTGGCTCAGGCATGCTCAGCTGGTGCTTCCGGCGTCTCTGGCACATGGTTCTGGTGTGTCTGAGAGCTGGTTCTGGCATGTCCGGCAGATGATTCCGGAGTGTCCACCAAGTGGTTCTTGTATACCTGGCAGGTGATTTTGGCGTGTCAGGAAGTTGGTTCCGGCTAGTTGAGCAGGTGGATCAGGCATGCTCGCCAGTGGGTTCAGCCGGGTCTGGCAGATGGTTTCGGTCTGTTCGGGGAGTGGTTCCGGCATCTCAGGCTCATTGATCTGTCAAGTCAGAGAGGTGGTTCCGGCCATCCCGACAGGTGTTTCCATGGTGTCCGCCAAGAGGTTCTGGCGTACCTGGCAGGTGATGTTGGCGTGACCAGCAGGTGGTTCCAGCAAGCCCGGCAGGTGATTCCGAAGAGTTCACCAAATGTTTGTGGCGTAGCCGGCAGGTGATTTTGGCGTGTCCAGCAGGTGGTTTTGGCGAGTCGAGCAGGTGGTTCTGGCGTGCTCGGCAGGTGCTTCCGGTGTCATTGGCATGTGGTTCCGGCATGTCTGAGAGGTGGTTCCGGCATGCCCGGCAGGTGGTTCCGGAGTGTCTGCCGAGTGGTTCTGGAGCCAGCCCGGCAGGTGATTCCGAAGAGTTCACCAAATGGTTGTGGAGTAGCCGGCAGGTGATTTTGGCGTGTCCAGCAGGTGGTTCCGGCGAGCTCGGCAGGTGGTACCAGCGTGTCCGGAACACGGTTCTGGCAAGTCTGAGAGATGGTTCCGGCATGCCAGTCAGGTGATTCTGGACTGTCCGGCATGTGGTTCTGGCACCTCTGAGAGGTGGTTTCTGCATGCCCGGCAGGTGATTCCGGAGTGTCTGGCATGTGGTTCTGGCACCTCTGAGAGGTGGTTCCGGCATGCCCGGCAGGTGGTTCCGGAGTGTCTGCCGAGTGGTTCTTGCGTAGTCGATAGGTGATTATGGCGTGTCCAGCAGGTGGTTCTGGGGAGTGGATCAGGTGGTTCCGGCATACTCTGCAGGTGGTACCGGCGTGTCCGGAACATGGTTCTGGCAAGTCTGAGAGGCGGTTCCGGCATGCCCGACAGGTGATTCCGGAGTGTTCGCCAAGTGGTTCTGGCGTAGCCGGCAGGTCATTTAGCATGTCCAGCAGGTGGTTCCGGCACGCCCGACAGGTGATTCCGGAGCGTCCGCCAAGTGTTTCTGGCGTACCCGGCAGGTGATTTTCGCCTGTCCGACAGGTGTATCTTGCGAGTCGAGGAGGTGGCTGAGGCATGCTCAGCAGGTGCTTCCGGCGTCTCTGGCACGTGGTTCTGGTGTGTCTGAGAGCTGGTTCTGGCATGTCCGGCAGATGATTCCGGAGTGTCCACCAAGTGGTTCTGGTATGCCTGGCATGTGATTCCGGAGTGTCTGCCGAGTGGTTCTGGCGTAGCCGGCAGGTGATTTTGGCGTGTCCAGCAGGTGGTTTTGGCGAGTCGAACAGGTGGTTCTGGCGTGCTCGGCAGGTGCTTCCGGTGTCATTGGCATGTGGTTCCGGCATGTCTGAGAGGTGGTTCCGGCATGCCCGGCAGGTTGTTCCGGAGAGTCTGCCGAGTGGTTCTGGAGCCAGCCCGGCAGGTGATTCCGAAGAGTTCACCAAATGGTTGTGGCGTAGCCGGCAGGTTATTTTGGCGTGTCAGGAAGGTTGTTCCGGCTAGTTGAGCAGGTGGATCAGGCGTGCTCGCCAGTGGGTTCAGGCGGGTCTGGCAGGTGGTTTCGGTCTGTTCGGTGAGTGGTTCCGGCATCTCAGGCACATGGTTCTGGCACGTCTGAAAGGTGGTTCCGGCCGGCCCGACAGGTGTTTCCATGGTGTCCGGCAAGTGGTTCTGGCATAGCTGGCAGGTGATGTTGGCCTGACCGGCAGGTGGTTCCAGACAGCCCGGCAGGTGATTCCGGAGTGTCTGCCGTGTGGTTCTGGCGTAGCTGGCAGTTGAATTTGGCGTGTCCAGCAGGTGGTTCTGGCGAGCTCGGCAGGTGGTACCAGCGTGTCCGGAACATGGTTCTGGCACGTCTGAGAGATGGTTCCGGCATGCCCGGCAGGTGATTCCGGAGTGTCCGGCATGTGGTTCTGGCACCTCTGAGAGGTGGTTCCGGCATGCCCGGCAGGTGGTTCCGGAGTGTCTGCTAAGTGGTTCTGGCGTAGTCGGCAGGTGATTCTGGTGTGTCCAGCAGGTGGTTCTGGGGAGTGGATCAGGTGGTTCCGGCATACTCTGCAGGTGGTACCGGCGTGTCCAGAACATGGTGCTGGCAAGTCTGAGAGGTGGTTCCGGCATGCCCGACAGGTGATTCCGGAGTGTTCGCCAACTGGTTCTGGTGTAGCCGGCAGGTCATTTTGCATGTCCGGCGGTGGTTCCGGCGAGTCGAGCCGGTGGTTCTGGCGTGTCCAGCAGGTGTTTCCGGTCTGTCCGGCAGGTGGTTCTGGCGTGTCCGGCACGAGGTTCTGGCACGTCTGAGAGTTGGTTCCGGCAGACCGACAGGTGATTCCGGAGCGTCCGCCAAGTGTTTCTGGCGTACCCGGCAGGTGATTTTGGCGTGTCTGGCAGGTGTTTCTTGCAAGTCGAGCATTTGGCTCAGGCATGATCAGCAGGTGCATTCGGCGTGTCTGGCACGTGGTTCTGGTGTGTCTGAGAGCTGGTTCTGGCATGTCCGGCAGATGATTCCGGAGTGTCCACCAAGTGGTTGTGGCATACCCGGCAGGTGATTTCAGCGTGTCACGTAGGTGGTTCCGGCGAGACGAGTAGGTGCTTCCGGCGTGCTCGGCAGGTGGTTCAGCCGGGTCTGGCAGGTGGTTTCGGTCTTTTCGTGGTGTGGTTCCGGCATCTCAGGCACATGGTTCTGGCACGTCTGAGAGGTGGTTCCGGCCGGCCCGACAGGTGTTTCCATGGTGTCCGCCAAGTGGTTCTGGCATAGCTGGCAGGTGATGTTGGCATGACCGGCAGGTGGTTCCAGCCAGCCCGGCAGGTGATTCCGAAGGGTTCACCAAATGGTTGTGGCGTAGCCGGCAGGTGATTTTGGCGTGTCCAGCAGGTGGTTTTGGCGAGTCGAGCAGGTGGTTCTGGCGTGCTCGGCAGGTGCTTCCGGTGTCATTGGCATGTGGTTCCGGCATGTCTGAGAGGTGGTTCCGCCATGCCCGGCAGGTGATTCCGCAGTGTTCGCCAAGTGGTTCTGGCGTAGCCGGCAGATGATTTTGCATGTCCGGCTATGGTTCCGGCGAGTCGGGCCGGTGGTTCAGTCATGTCCGGCAGGTGGTTCCGGCATGCCCGGCAGGTGATTCCGGAGTGTCCGGCATGTGGTTCTGGCACCTCTGAGAGGTGGTTCCGGCATGCCCGTCAGGTGATACCGGAGTGTTCGCCAAGTGGTTCTGGTGTAGCCGGCAGGTGATTTTGCATGTCCGGCAATGGTTCCGGCCAGTCGAGCCGGTGGTTCCGTATGTCCGGCAGGTGGTTCCGGCATGTCCGGCAGGTGGTTCCGGCATGTCCAGCACGTGGTTCCAGCATGCCCGGCAGGTGATTCCGGAGTGTCAGGCATGTGGTTCTGGCACCTCTGAGAGGTGGTTCCGGCATGCCCGGCAGGTGATACCGGAGTGTCCGGCATGTGGTTCTGGCACCTCTGAGAGGTGGTTCCGGAATGCCTGGACTGTGACTCCGGAGTGTCTGCCGAGTGGTTCTGGCGTAGCCGGCAGCTGATTTTGGCGTGTCCACTAGGTGGTTCTGGGGAGTGGATAAGCTGATTCCGGCATACTCGGCAGGTGGTACCGGCGTGTCCAGAACATGGTTCTGGCAAGTCTGAGAGGTGGTTCCGGCACGCCCGACAGGTGATTCCGGAGCGTCCGCCACGTGTTTCTGGCGTACCCGGCAGGTGATTTTGGCATGTCCGACAGGTGTATCTTGTGAGTCGAGCAGGTGGCTCAGGCATGCTCAGCTGGTGCTTCCGGCGTCTCTGGCAAGTGGTTCTGGTGTGTCTGAGAGCTGGTTCTGGCATGTCCGGCAGATGATTCCGGAGTATCCACCAAGTGGTTCTTGTATACCTGGCAGGTGATTTTGGCGTGTCCCGCAGGTGGTTTTGGCGAGTCGAGCAGGTGGTTGTGGCGTGCTTGGCAGGTGCTTCCGGTGTCATTGGCATGTGGTTCCGGCATGTCTGGGAGGTGGTTCCGGCATGCCCGGCAGGTGGTTCCGGAGAGTCTGCCGAGTGGTTCTGGAGCCAGCCCGGCAGGAGATTCCGAAGAGCTCACCAAATGGTTGTGGCGTAGCCGGCAGGTGATTTTGGCGTGTCAGGAAGTTGGTTCCGGCTAGTTGAGCAGGTGGATCAGGCGTGCTCGCCAGGGGGTTCAGGCGGGTCTGGCACGTGGTTTCGGTCTGTTAGGGGAGTGGTTCCGGCATCTCAGGCACATTGTTCTGACACGTCAGAGAGGTGGTTGTGGTCGGCCCGACAGGTGATTCCGGAGTGTCCGCCAAGTGTTTCTGGCGTAGCTGAAAGGTGATGTTGGCGTGACCGGCAGGTGGTTCCAGCCAGCCCGGCAGGTGATTCCGGAGTGTCTGCCGAGTGGTTCTGGCGTGCGCAGCAGGTGGTTTTGGCGAGTCGAGCAGGTGGTTCTGGCGTGCTCGGCAGGTGCTTCCGGTGTCATTGGCATGTGGTTCCGGCATGTCTGAGAGGTGGTTCCGCCATGCCCGGCAGGTGATTCCGGAGTGTTCGCCAAGTGGTTTTGGCGTAGCCGGCAGGTGATTTTGCATGTCCGGCAATGGTTCCGGCGAGTCGAGCCAGTTGTTCCTGCATGTCCGGCAGGTGGTTCCGGCATGTCCGGCAGGTGATTCCGGAGTCTCCGGCATTTGGTTCTGGCACCTCTGAGAGGTGGTTCCGGCATGCCCGACAGGTGATTCCGGAGTGTTCGCCAAGTGGTTCTGGCGTACCCGGCAGGTGATTTTCGCCTGTCCGACAGGTGTATCTTGCGAGTCGAGCAGGTGGCTCGGGCATGCTCAGCAGGTGCTTCCGGCGTCTCTGGCACGTGGTTCTGGTGTGTCTGAGAGCTGGTTCTGGCATGTCCGGCAGATGATTCCGGAGTGTCCACCAAGTGGTTCTGGTATACCTGGCAGGTGATTATGGCGTGTCAGGAAGTTGGTTCCGGCTAGTTGAGCAGGTGGATGAGGCGTGCTCGCCAGGGGGTTCAGGCGGGTCTGACAGGTGGTTTCGGTCTGTTCGGGGAGTGGTTCCGGCATCTCAGGCACATGGTTCTGGCATGTCTGAGAGGTGGTTCCGGCCGGCCCGACAGGTGTTTCCATGGTGTCCGGCAAGTGGTTCTGGCATAGCTGGCAGGTGATGTTGGCGTGACCGCCAGGTGGTTCCAGCAAGCCCGGCAGGTGATTCCGAAGAGTTCACCAAATAGTTGTGGCGTAGCCGGCAGGTGATTTTGGCGTGTCCAGCAGGTGGTTTTGGCGAGTCGAGCAGGTGGTTCTGGCGTGCTCGGCAGGTGCTTCCGGTGTCATTGGCATGTGGTTCCGGCATGTCTGAGAGGTGGTTCCGGCATGCCCGGCAGGTGGTTCCGGAGAGTCTGCCGAGTGGTTCTGGAGCCAGCCCGGCAGGTGATTCCGAAGTGTTCACCAAATGGTTGTGGCGTAGCCGGCAGGTTATTTTGGCGTGTCAGGAAGGTGGTTCCGGCTAGTTGAGCACGTGGATCAGGCGTGCTCGCCAGGGGGTTCAGGCGGGTCTGGCAGGTGGTTTCGGTCTGTTCGGGGAGTGGTTCCGGCATCTCAGGCACATGGTTCTGGCACGTCTGAGAGGTGTTTCCGGCCGGCCGGAGAGGCGTTTCCTGAGTGTCCGCCAAGTGGTTCTGGCGTAGCTGAAAGGTGACGTTGGCGTGACCGGCAGGTGGTTCCAGACAGCCCGGCAGGTGATTCCGGAGTGTCTGCCGTGTGGTTCTGGCGTAGCTGGCAGGTGAATTTGGCGTGTCCAGCAGGTGGTTCTGGCGAGCTCGTCAGGTGGTACCAGCGTGTCCGGAACATGGTTCTGGCACGTCTGAGAGATGGTTCCGGCATGCCCGGCAGGTGATTCCGGAGTGTCCGGCATGTGGTTCTGGCACCTCTGAGAGGTGGTTCCGGCATGCCCGGCAGGTGGTTCCGGAGTGTCTGCTAAGTGGTTCTGGCGTAGTCGGCAGGTGATTCTGGCGTGTCCAGCAGGTGGTTCTGGGGAGTGGATCAGGTGGTTCCGGCATACTCTGCAGGTGGTACCGGCGTGTCCAGAACATGGTGCTGGCAAGTCTGAGAGGTGGTTCCGGCATGCCCGACAGGTGATTCCGGAGTGTTCGCCAACTGGTTCTGGTGTAGCCGGCAGGTCATTTTGCATGTCCGGCGGTGGTTCCGGCGAGTCGAGCCGGTGGTTCTGGCGTGTCCAGCAGGTGTTTCCGGTCTGTCCGGGAGGTGGTTCTGGCGTGTCCGGCACGAGGTTCTGGCACGTCTGAGAGTTGGTTCCGGCATGCCCGACAGGTGATTCCGGAGCGTCCGCCAAGTGTTTCTGGCGTACCCGGCAGGTGATTTTGGCGTGTCTGGCAGGTGTTTCTTGCAAGTCGAGCATTTGGCTCAGGCATGATCAGCAGGTGCATTCGGCGTGTCTGGCACGTGGTTCTGGTGTGTCTGAGAGCTGGTTCTGGCATGTCCGGCAGATGATTCCGGAGTGTCCACCAAGTGGTTGTGGCATACCCGGCAGGTGATTTCAGCGTGTCAGGTAGGTGGTTCCGGCGAGTCGAGTAGGTGCTTCCGGCGTGCTCGGCAGGTGGTTCAGCCGGGTCTGGCAGGTGGTTTCGGTCTTTTCGTGGTGTGGTTCCGGGATCTCAGGCACATGGTTCTGGCACGTCTGAGAGGTGGTTCCGGCCGGCCCGACAGGTGTTTCGATGGTGTCCGCCAAGTGGTTCTGGCATAGCTGGCAGGTGATGTTGGCGTGACCGGCAGGTGGTTCCAGCCAGCACGGCAGGTGATTCCGAAGGGTTCACCAAATGGTTGTGGCGTAGCCGGCAGGTGATTTTGGCGTGTCCAGCAGGTGGTTTTGGCGAGTCGAGCAGGTGGTTCTGGCGTGCTCGGCAGGTGCTTCCGGTGTCATTGGCATGTGGTTCCGGCATGTCTGAGAGGTGGTTCCGCCAAGCCCCGCAGTTGATTCCGGAGTGTTCGCCAAGTGGTTCTGGCGTAGCAGGCAGGTGATTTTGCATGTCCGGCAATGGTTCCGGCAAGTCGAGCCGGTGGTTCCGGCATGTCCGGCAGGTGGTTCCGGCATGCCCGACAGGTGATTCCGGAGTGTCCGGCATGTGGTTCTGGCAACTCTGAGAGGTGGTTGCGGCATGCCCGGCAGGTGATACCGGAGTCTCCGGCATTTGGTTCTGGCACCTCTGAGAGGTGGTTCTGGTATGCCTGGCATGTGATTCCGGAGTGTCTGCCGAGTGGTTCTGGCGTAGCCGGCAGGTGATTTTGGCGCGTCCAGCAGGTGGTTTTGGCGAGTCAAGCAGGTGGTTCTGGCGTGCTCGGCAGGTGCCTCCGGTGTCATTGGCATGTGGTTCCGGCATGTCTGAGAGGTGGTTCCGCCATGCCCGGCAGGTGATTCCGGATTGTTCCCCAAGTGGTTCTGGCATAGCCGGCAGGTGATTTTGCATGTCCGGCAATGATTCCGGCGAGTCGAGCCGGTGGTTCCGGCATGTCCGTCACGTGGTTCTGGCATGCCCGGCAGGTGATTCCGGAGTGTCCGGCATGTGGTTCTGGAACCTCTGAGAGGTGGTTCCGGCATGCCCGGCAGGTGATACCGGAGTGTTCGCCAAGTGGTTCTGGCGTAGCCGGCAGGTGATTTTGCATGTCCGGCAATGGTTCCGGCGAGTCGAGCCGGTGGTTCCGGAATGTCCGGCAGGTGGTACCGGCATGTCCGGCAGGTGGTTCCGGCATGTCCAGCACGTGGTTCCAGCATGCCCGGCAGGTGATTCCGAAGTGTTCACCAAATGGTTGTGGCGTAGCCGGCAGGTTATTTTGGCGTGTCAGGAAGGTGGTTCCGGCTAGTTGAGCAGGTGGATCAGGCGTGCTCGCCAGGGGGTTCAGGCGGGTCTGGCAGGTGGTTTCGGTCTGTTCGGGGAGTGGTTCCGGCATCTCAGGCACATGGTTCTGGCACGTCTGAGAGGTGTTTCCGGCCGGCTGGAGAGGCGTTTCCGGAGTGTCCGCCAAGTGGTTCTGGCGTAGCTGAAAGGTGACGTTGGCGTGACCGGCAGGTGGTTCCAGACAGCCCGGCAGGTGATTCCGGAGAGTCTGCCGTATGGTTCTGGCGTAGCTGGCAGGTGAATTTGGCGTGTCCAGCAGGTGGTTCTGGCGAGCTCGGCAGGTGGTACCAGCGTGTCCGGAACATGGTTCTGGCACGTCTGAGAGATGGTTCCGGCATGCCCGGCAGGTGATTCCGGAGTGTCCGGCATGTGGTTCTGGCACCTCTGAGAGGTGCTTCCGGCATGCCCGGCAGGTGGTTCCGGAGTGTCTGCTAAGTGGTTCTGGCGTAGTCGGCAGGTGATTCTGGCGTGTCCAGCAGGTGGTTCTGGGGAGTGGATCAGGTGGTTCTGGCATACTCTGCAGGTGGTACCGGCGTGTCCAGAACATGGTGCTGGCAAGTCTGAGAGGTGGTTCCGGCATGCCCGACAGGTGATTCCGGAGTGTTCGCCAACTGGTTCTGGTGTAGCCGGCAGGTCATTTTGCATGTCCGGCGGTGGTTCCGGCGAGTCGAGCCGGTGGTTCTGGCGTGTCCAGCAGGTGTTTCCGGTCTGTCCGGGAGGTGGTTCTGGCGTGTCCGGCACGAGGTTCTGGCACGTCTGAGAGTTGGTTCCGGCATGCCCGACAGGTGATTCCGGAGCGTCCGCCAAGTGTTTCTGGCGTACCCGGCAGGTGATTTTGGCGTGTCTGGCAGGTGTTTCTTGGAAGTCGAGCATTTGGCTCAGGCATGATCAGCAGGTGCATTCGGCGTGTCTGGCACGTGGTTCTGGTGTGTCTGAGAGCTGGTTCTGGCATGTCCGGCAGATGATTCCGGAGTGTCCACCAAGTGGTTGTGGCATACCCGGCAGGTGATTTCAGCGTGTCAGGTAGGTGGTTCCAGCGAGTCGAGTAGGTGCTTCCGGCGTGCTCGGCAGGTGGTTCAGCCGGGTCTGGCAGGTGGTTTCGGTCTTTTCGTGGTGTGGTTCCGGCATCTCAGGCACATGGTTCTGGCACGTCTGAGAGGTGGTTCCGGCCGGCCCGACAGGTGTTTCCATGGTGTCCGGCAAGTGGTTCTGGCATAGCTGGCAGGTGATGTTGGCGTGACCGGCAGGTGGTTCCAGACAGCCCGGCAGGTGATTCCGAAGGGTTCACCAAATGGTTGTGGCGTAGCCGGCAGGTGATTTTGGCGTGTCCAGCAGGTGGTTTTGGCGAGTCGAGCAGGTGGTTCTGGCGTGCTCGGCAGGTGCTTCCGGTGTCATTGGCATGTGGTTCCGGCATGTCTGAGAGGTGGTTCCGCCATGCCCGGCAGGTGATTCCGGAGTGTTCGCCAAGTGGTTCTGGCGTAGCCGGCAGATGATTTTGCATGTCCGGCAATGGTTCCGGCGAGTCGGGCCGGTGGTTCAGTCATGTCCGGCAGGTGGTTCCGGCATGCCCGGCAGGTGATTCCGGAGTGTCCGGCATGTGGTTCTGGCACCTCTGAGAGGTGGTTCCGGCATGCCCGTCAGGTGATACCGGAGTGTTCGCCAAGTGGTTCTGGTGTAGCCGGCAGGTGATTTTGCATGTCCGGCAATGGTTCCGGCCAGTCGAGCCGGTGGTTACGTATGTCCGGCAGGTGGTTCCGGCATGTCCGGCAGGTGGTTCCGGCATGTCCAGCACGTGGTTCCAGCATGCCCGGCAGGTGATTCCGGAGTGTCAGGCATGTGGTTCTGGCACCTCTGAGAGGTGGTTCCGGCATGCCCGGCAGGTGATACCGGAGTGTCCGGCATTTGGTTCTGGCACCTCTGAGAGGTGGTTCCGGCATGCCCGGCAGGTGATACCGGAGTGTCCGGCATGTGGTTCTGGCACCTCTGAGAGGTGGTTCCGGAATGCCTGGACTGTGACTCCGGAGTGTCTGCTGAGTGGTTCTGGCGTAGCCGGCAGCTGATTTTGGCGTGTCCACTAGGTGGTTCTGGGAAGTGGATAAGCTGATTCCGGCATACTCGGCAGGTGGTACCGGCGTGTCCAGAACATGGTTCTGGCAAGTCTGAGAGGTGGTTCCGGCACGCCCGACAGGTGATTCCGGAGCTTCCGCCACGTGTTTCTGGCGTACCCGGCAGGTGATTTTGGCATGTCCGACAGGTGTATCTTGCGAGTCGAGCAGGTGGCTCAGGCATGCTCAGCTGGTGCTTCCGGCGTCTCTGGCACGTGGTTCTGGTGAGTCTGAGAGCTGGTTCTGGCATGTCCGGCAGATGATTCCGGAGTGTCCACCAAGAGGTTGTGGCATACCCGGCAGGTGATTTTAGCGTGTCAGGTAGGTGGTTCCAGCGAGTCGAGTAGGTGGTTCCGGCGTGCTCGGCAGGTGGTTCAGGCGGGTCTGGCAAGTGGTTTCGGTCTGTTCGGGGTGTGGTTCCGGCATCTCAGGCACATGATTCTGGCACGTCTGATAGGTGGTTCCGGCCGGCCCGACAGGTGTTTCCATGGTGTCTGCCAAGTGGTTCTGGCATAGCTGGCAGGTGATGTTGGCGTGACCAGCAGGTGGTTCCAGCCAGCCCGGCAGGTGATTCCGAAGTGTTCACCAAATGGTTGTGGCGTAGCCGGCAGGTGATTTTGGCGTGTCCAGCAGGTGGTTTTGGCGAGTCGAGCAGGTGGTTCTGGCGTGCTCGGCAGGTGCTTCCGGTGTCATTGGCATGTGGTTCCGGCATGTCTGAGAGGTGGTTCCGCCATGCCCGGCAGGTGATTCCGGAGTGTTCGCCAAGTGGTTCTGGCGTAGCCGGCAGATGATTTTGCATGTCCGGCAATGCTTCCGGCGAGTCGGGCCGGTGGTTCAGTCATGTCCGGCAGGTGGTTCCGGCATGCCCGTCAGGTGATACCGGAGTGTTCGCCAAGTGGTTCTGGTGTAGCCGGCAGGTGATTTTGCATGTCCGGCAATGGTTCCGGCCAGTCGAGCCGGTGGTTCCGTATGTCCGGCAGGTGGTTCCGGCATGTCCGGCAGGTGGTTCCGGCATGTCCAGCACGTGGTTCCAGCATGCCCGGCAGGTGACTCCGGAGTGTCAGGCATGTGGTTCTGGCACCTCTGAGAGGTGGTTCCGGCATGCCCGGCAGGTGATACCGGAGTGTCCGGCATTTGGTTCTGGCACCTCTGAGAGGTGGTTCCGGCATGCCCGGCAGGTGATACCGGAGTGTCCGGCATGTGGTTCTGGCACCTCTGAGAGGTGGTTCCGGAATGCCTGGACTGTGACTCCGGAGTGTCTGCCGAGTGGTTCTGGCGTAGCCGGCAGCTGATTTTGGCGTGTCCACTAGGTGGTTCTGGGGAGTGGATAAGCTGATTCCGGCATACTTGGCAGGTGGTACCGGCGTGTCCAGAACATGGTTCTGGCAAGTCGGAGAGGTGGTTCCGGCACGCCCGACAGGTGATTCCGGAGCGTCCGCCACGTGTTTCTGGCGTACCCGGCAGGTGATTTTGGCATGTCCGACAGGTGTATCTTGCGAGTCGAGCAGGTGGCTCAGGCATGCTCAGCTGGTGCTTCCGGCGTCTCTGGCACGTGGTTCTGGTGTGTCTGAGAGCTGGTTCTGGCATGTCCGGCAGATGATTCCGGAGTATCCACCAAGTGGTTCTTGTATACCTGGCAGGTGATTTTGGCGTGTCCAGCAGGTGGTTTTGGCGAGTCAAGCAGGTGGTTGTGGCGTGCTTGGCAGGTGCTTCCGGTGTCATTGGCATGTGGTTCCGGCATGTCTGAGAGGTGGTTCCGGCATGCCCGGCAGGTGGTTCCGGAGTGTCTGCCGAGTGGTTCTGGAGCCAGCCCGGCAGGAGATTCCGAAGAGTTCACCAAATGGTTGTGGCGTAGCCGGCAGGTGATTTTGGCGTGTCAGGAAGTTGGTTCCGGCTAGTTGAGCAGGTGGATCAGGCGTGCTCGCCAGGGGGTTCAGGCGGGTCTGGCAGGTGGTTTCGGTCTGTTCGGGGAGTGGTTCCGGCATCTCAGGCACATGGTTCTGGCACGTTTGAGAGGTGGTTCCGGCCGGCCGGAGAGGTGTTTCCGGAGTGTCCGCCAAGTGGTTCTTGCGTAGCTGAAAGGAGATGTTGGCGTGACCGGCAGGTGGTTCCAGCCAGCCCGGCAGGTGATTCCGGAGTGTCTGCCGTGTGGTTCTGGCGTAGCTGGCAGGTGAATTTGGCGTGTCCAGCAGGTGGTTCCGGCGAGCTCGGCAGGTGGTACCAGCGCGTCCGGAACATGGTTCTGGCACGTCTGAGAGATGGTTCCGTCATGCGAGGCCGGTGATTCCGGAGTGTCCAGCATGTGGTTCTGGCACCTCTGAAAGGTGGTTCCGGCATGCCCGGCAGGTGATTCCGGAGTGTCCGACATGTGGTTCTGGCACCTCTGAGAGGTGGTTCCGGCATGCCCGGCAGGTGGTTCCGGAGTGTCTGCCGAGTGGTTCTGGCGTAGTCGGCAGGTGATTCTGGCGTGTCCAGCAGGTGGTTCTGGGGAGTGGATCAGGTGGTTCCGGCATACTCGGCAGGTGGTACCGGCGTGTCCGGAACATGGTTCTGGCAAGTCTGAGAGGTGGTTCCGGCATGCCCGACAGGTGATTCCGGAGTGTTCGCCAAGTGGTTCTGGCGTAGCCGGCAGGTCATTTTGCATGTCCAGCCTTGGTTCCGGCGAGTCGAGCCGGTGGTTCCGGCGTGTCCGGCAGGTGGTTCTGGCGTGACCGGCACGAGGTTCTGGCACGTCTGAGAGTTGGTTCCGGCATGCCCGACAGGTGATTCCGGAGTGTCCGCCAAGTGGTTCTGGCGTACCCGGCAGGTGATTTTGGCGTGTCTGGCAGGTGTTTCTTGCAAGTCGAGCAGGTGGCTCAGGCATGCTCAGCAGGTGCTTCCGGCGTGTCTGGCACGTGGTTCTGGTGTGTCTGAGAGCTGGTTCTGGCATGTCCGGCAGATGATTCCGGAGTGTCCACCAAGTGGTTCTGGCATACCCGGCAGGTGATTTTAGCGTGTCAGGCAGGTGGTTCCGGCGAGTCGAGCAGGTGGTTCCGGCGTGCTCGGCAGGTGGTTCAGGCGGGTCTGGCAGGTGGTTCCGGTCTGTTCGGGGGGTGGTTCCGGCATCTCCGGCACGTGGTTCTGGCACGTCTGAGAGGTGGTTCCGGCATGCCCGACAGGTGATTCCAGGGTGTCCGCCAAGTGGTTCTGGCGTAGCCGGCAGGTGATTTTGGCGTGACCGGCAGGTGGTTCCGGCAAGCCCGGCAGGTGATTCCGGAGTGTTCACCAAATGGTTCTGGCGTAGCCGGCAGGTGATTTTGGCGTGTCCAGCAGGTGGTTCTGGCGAGTCGAGCAGGTGGTTCTGGCGTGCTCGGCAGGTGCTTCCGGTGTCATTGGCATGTGGTTCCGGCATGTCTGAGAGGTGGTTCCGGCATGCCCGGCAGGTGATTCCGGAGAGTCCGCCGAGTGGTTCTGGAGCCAGCCCGGCAGGTGATTCCGGAGAGTTCACCAAATGGTTCTGGCGTAGCCGGCAGGTGATTTTGGCGTGTCAGGAAGGTGGTTCCGGCTAGTTGAGCAGGTGGATCAGGCGTGCTCGCCAGGGGGTTCAGGCGGGTCTGGCAGGTTGTTTCCGTCTGTTCGGGGAGTGGTTCTGGCATGTCAGGCACGTGGTTCTGGCACGTCTGAGAGGTGGTTCCGGCATGCCCGACAGGTGATTCCGGAGTGTCCGCCAAGTGGTTCTGGCGTAGCTGGCAGGTGATGTTGGCGTGACCGGCAGGTGGTTCCGGCAGCCCGGCAGGTGATTCCGGAGTGTCTGCCGAGTGGTTCTGGCGTAGCCGGCAGGTGATTTTGGCGTGTCCAGCAGGTGGTTCTGGCGAGCTCGGCAGGTGGTTCCGGCGTGTCCGGAACGTGGTTCTGGCACGTCTGAGAGGTGGTTCCGGCATGCCCGGCAGGTGATTCCGGAGTGTCCGCCAAGTGGTTCTGGCGTACCCCGCAGGTGATTTTGATGTGTCCGGCAATTGGTTCTGGTGAGTCGAGCAGGTGGTTCCGGCATGTTCGGCAGGTGGTTCCGGCATGTCCGGCAGGTGGTTGCCGTGTGTCCATGAGGTGGTTCCGGCATGCCCGGCAGGTGATTCCGGAGTGTCCACCAAGTGGTTCTGGCGTAGCCGGCAGGTGATTTTGGGCTGTGAGGCAGGTGGTTCCGGCGTGTCGAGCAGGTGGTTCCGGCGAGCTCGACAGGTGGTTCTCGTTTCTTCGGCACGTGGTTGTGGCACGTCTGAGAGATGGTTCCGGCACGTCCGGCAGGTGGTTCCGGAGTGTCCGGCACGTGGTTCTGGCACGTCTGAGAGGTTGTGTCGGCATGCACTTCACGTGATTCCGGCTTGTCCACCAAGTGGTTCTGGTGCAGCGGGCAGGTGATTTTGGCGTGTCCGGCAGGTGGGACCGGTGAGTCAAGCAGGTGGTTCCGGCGAGTGTTTCCTGTGTTTCCGGTCTGTCCGGGAGATGGTTCCGGCCTGTCCGGCACGTGCTTCTGGCACTTCGGAGAGGTTGTGCTGGCATGCCCGGCAGGTGATTCTGGAGTGTCCGCCAAGTGGTTCTGGCTTAGCCGGCAGGTGATTTTGGCGTGTCCGGCAGGTGGTTCTGGGGAGTGGAGCAGGAACTTCCGGCATTCTCGGCAGGTGCTACCGCTGTCTCCTGCATGTGGCTGTGGCACCTCTGAGAGGTGGTTCCAGCATGCCCGGCAGGTGATTCCGGAGTGTCCGACAAGTGGTTGTGGCGTAGCCGGCTGGTGATTCTGGCGTGTCCGGCAGGTGGTTCCGGTCTGTCCTGGAGGTGGTTCCGGAGTGTCTGCCGAGTGGTTCTGGCGTAGCCGGCAGGTGATTTTGGCGTGTCCAGCAGGTGGTTCTGGGGAGTGGAGTAGGTGGTTCCGGCATACTCGGCAGGTGGTTGCGGCGTGTCCGGCACATGGTTCTGGCACGTCTGAGAGGTGGTTCCGGCATGCCCGGCAGGTGATCCCGGAGTGTCCGGCATGTGGTTCTGGCACCTCTGAGAGGTGGTTCCGGAATGCCTGACATGTGATTCCGGAGTGTCTGCCGAGTGGTTCTGGCGTAGCCGGCAGGTGATTTTGGCGTGTCCGGCAGGTGGTTCCGGCGAGTCGAGCAGGTGGTTCCGGCGTGTCCGGCAGGAGGTTCCGGTCTGTCCGGCAGGTGGTTCCGGCGTGTCCGGCACGTGGTTCTGGCACGTCTGAGAGGTGGTTCCGGCATGTCCGGCAGGTGATTCCGGAGTGTCCGCCACGTGGTTCTGGCGTACCCGGCAGGTGATTTTGGCGTGTCTGGCAGGTGTGTTCTGCAAGTCGAGCATGTGGCTCCGGCATGCCCGGCAGGTGATTCCGGAGTGTCCGGCATGTGGTTCTGGCACCTCTGAGAGGTGGTTCCGGCATGCCCGGCAGGTGATTCCGGAGTGTCCGCCGAGTGGTTCTGGCGTAGCTGGCAGGTGATTTTGGAGTGTCCAGCAGGTGTTTCCGGCGAGCTCGGCAGGTGGTACCGGTGTGTCCGGAACATGGTTCTGGCACATATGAGAGATGGTTCCGGCATGCCCGGCAGGTGATTCCGGAGTGTCGCCGAGTGGTTCTGGCGTAGCCGGCAGTTGATTTTGGCGTGTCCAGCAGGTGGTTCTGGGGAGTGTTTCCTGTGTTTCCGGTCTTTCCGGGAGATGGTTCCGGCCTGTCGGCATGTGGTTCTGGCACCTCTGAGAGCTGGATCCGGCATGCCCGGCAGGTGATTCCGGAGTGTTCGCCAAGTGGTTCTGGCGTAGCCGGCAGGTGATTTTGGCGTGTCCAGCAGGTGGTTCTGGGGAGTGGAGCAGGTGGTTCCGGTATACTCGGCAGGTGGTTGCGGCCTGTCTGGCACATGGTTCTGGCACGTCTGAGAGGTGGTGCCGGAATGCCTGGCAGGTGATCCCGGAGAGTCCTCCAAGTGGTTCTGGTGTACCCCGCAGGTGTTTCTGATGTGTCCGGCTGGTGGTTCTGGTGAGTCGAGCAGGTGTTTCCGGCGTGCTCGGCAGGTGGTTCCGGCAGGTCCGGCAGGTGTTTGCCGTCTGTCCATGACGTGGTTCCGGCATGACCGCAAGGTGATTCCGGAGTGTCCACCAAGTGGTTTTGGCGTAGCCGGCATATGATTTTGGCCTGTGAGGCACGTGGTTCCGGCATGTCTAGCAGGTGGTTCCGGCGAGTCTGGCAGGTGGTTCCGGTCTGTCGGCAGTGGTTGTGGCACGTCTGATAGATGGTTCCAGCACGCACGGCAGGTTATTCCGGAGTGTCCATCATGTGGTTCTGGCACCTCTGAGAGTTGGTTCCGGCATGCCCGGCAGGTGATTCCGGAGTCTCCGGCATGTGGTTCTGGCACCTCTGAGAGGTGGTTCCGGCATGCCTGGCAGGTGGTTCCGGAGTGTCTGCCGAGTGGTTAAGGCGTAGCCGGCAGGTGATTTTGGCATGTCCAGCACGTGGTTCTGGGGAGTGGAGCAGGTGGTTCCGGCATACTCGGCAGGTGGTTGCGGCGTGTCCGGCACATGGTTCTGGCACGTCTGAGAGGTGGTTCCGGCATGCCCGGCAGGTGATCCCGGAGTGTCCGGCATGTGGTTCTGCGTACCGGCAGGTGATTTTGCACCTCTGAGAGCTGGATCCGGCATGCCCGGCAGGTGATTCCGGAGTGTTCGCCAAGTGGTTCTGGCGTCAGCCGGTGGTTGGTGCCGGCAAGAGCTTCTGGCACGTCTGAGAGTTGTGTCGGCATGCCTCAGGTGATTTTGGCGTGTCCAGCAGGTGGTTCTGGGGAGTGGAGCAGGTGGTTCCGGCGTGTCCGGCAGGTGGTTCCGGTCTGTCCGGCAGGTGGTTCTGGCGTGTCCGGCACGAGGTTCTGACACGTCTGAGAGGTGGTTCCGGCATGGCCGACAGGTGATTCCGGAGTGTCCGCCACGTGGTTCTTGCGTACCCGGCAGGTGATTTTGGCGTGTCTGGAAGGTGTGTTTTGCAAGTCGAGCATGTGGCTCAGGCATGTTCAGCAGGTGATTCCGGCGTGTCCGTCACGTGGTTCTGGAACGTCGAGAGGTGGTTCTGGCATGTCCGGCAGATGATTCCGGAGTGTCCACCACGTGGTTCTGGCGTAGCCGGATGGTGAATTTGGCGTGTCGAGCAGGTGGTTCCGGCGAGCTCGGCAGGTGGTACCGGCGTGTCCGGAACATGGTTCTGGCACGTCTGAGAGATGGTTCTGGCATGCCCGGCAGGTGGTTCCGGAGTGTCTGCCGAGTGGTTCTGGCGTAGCCGGCAGTTGATTTTGGCGTGTCCAGCAGGTGGTTCTGGGGAGTGGATAAGGATGGTTCCGGCATGCCCGGCAGGTGGTTCCGGGGTGTCTGCCGAGTGGTTCTGGCGTAGCCGGCAGGTGATTTTGGCGTGTCCAACAGGTGGTTTTGGCGAGTCGAGCTGGCGGTTCTGGCGTGTTCAGCTTGTGCTTCCGGTGTCATTGGCTTGTGGTTCCGGCATGTCTGAGGCGTGGTTCCGCCATGCCCGGCAGGTGATTCCCGAGTGTTCGCCACGTGGTTCTGCCATAGCCGGCAGGTGATTTTGCATGTCCGGCAATGGTTCCGGATATTCGAGCCGCTGCTTCCGGCGTGTCCGGCAGGTGGTTCCGGTCTGTCCAGCAGGTGGTTCTGGGGTGTCCGGCACGAGGTTCTGGCACGTCTGAGAGGTTGTGTCGGCATGCACTTCACGTGATTCCATCTTGTCCACAAAGTGGTTCTGGTGTGGCGGGCAGGTGATTTTGGCGTGTCCGGCAGGTGGGACCGGTGACTCAAGCAGGTGGTTCCGGCGAGTGTTTCCTGTGTTTCCGGTCTGTCCGGGAGATGGTTCCGGCCTGTCCGGCACGTGCTTCTGGCACTTCGGAGAGGTTGTGCTGGCATGCCCGGCAGGTGATTCTGCTGTGTCCACCAAGTGGTTCTGGCGTAGCTGGCAGGTGATTTTGGCGTGTCCGGCAGGTGGTTCTGGGGAGTGGATCAGGAACTTCCGGCATTCTCGGCAGGTGCTACCTCCGTCTCCTGCATGTGGCTGTGGCACCTCTGAGAGGTGGTTCCGGCATGCCCGGCAGGTGATCCCGGAGAGTCCTCCAAGTGGTTCTGGTGTACCCCGCAGGTGTTTCTGATGTGTCCGGCTGTTGGCTCTGGTGAGTCGAGCAGGTGGTTCCGGCGCGTTCGGCAGGTGGTTCTGGCAGGTCCGGCAGGTGTTTGCCGTCTGTCCATGACGTGGTTCCGACATGCCCGCAAGGTGATTCTGGAGTGCCCACCAAGTGGTTTTGGCGTAGCCGGCATATGATTTTGGCCTGTGAGGCAGGTGGTTCCGGCATGTCCAGCAGGTGGTTCCGGCGAGCTCGGCAGGTGCTTCTGGTCTCTTCGGCACGTGGTTGTGGCACGTCTGAGAGATGGTTCCGGCCCGCCTGGCAGGTGATTCCGGAGTGTCCGGCATGTGGTTCTGGCACCTCTGAGAGGTGGTTCCGGAATGCCTGACATGTGATTCCGGAGTGTCTGCCGAGTGGTTCTGGCGTAGCCGGCAGGTGATTTTGGCGTGTCCGGCAGGTGGTTCTGGGGTGTGGAGCAGGAACTTCCGGCATTCTCGGCAGGTGCTACCGCCGTCTCCTGCATGTGGCTGTGGCACCTCTGAGAGGTGGTTCCAGCATGCCCGGCAGGTGATTCGGGAGTGTCCGACAAGTGGTTGTGGCGTAGCCGGATGGTGATTCTGGCGTGTCCGGAAGGTGGTTCTGGCGAGTCAAGCAGGTGGTCCCGGCGTGTCCGGCAGGTGGTTCCGGTCTGTCCTGGAGGTGGTTCCGGGTGTCTGCCGAGTGGTTCTGGCGTAGCCGGCAGGTGATTTTGGCGTGTCCAGCAGGTGGTTCTGGGGAGTGGAGCAGGTGGTTCCAGCATACTCGGCAGGTGGTTGCGGCGTTTCCGGCACATGGTGCTGGCACGTCTGAGAGGTGGTTCCGGCATGCCCGGCAGGTGATCCCGGAGTGTCCGGCATGTGGTTCTGGCACCTCTGAGAGGTGGTTCCAGAAGGCCTGACATGTGATTCCGGAGTGTCTGCCGAGTGGTTCTGGCGTAGCCGGCAGGTGATTTTGGCGTGTCCAGCAGGTGGTTCCGGCGAGCTCGGCAGGTGGTCCCGGCGTGTCCGGAACATGGTTCTGGCACATCTGAGAGATGGTTCCGGCATGCCCGGCAGGTGATTCCGGAGTCTCCGGCATGTGGTTCTGGCACCTCTGAGAGCTGGTTCCGGCATGCCCGGCAGGTGATTCCGGAGTGTTCCCCAAGTGGTTCTGGCGTAGCCGGCAGGTGATTTTGGCGTGTCCAGCAGGTGGTTCTGGGGAGTGGATCAGGTGGTTCCGGCATACTCGGCAGGTGGTACCGGCGTGTCCGGTTCTGGCAAGTCTGAGAGGTGGTTCCGGCATGCCCGGCAGGTGATCCCGGAGTGTCCGGCATGTGGTTCTGGCACCTCTGAGAGGTGGTTCCGGAATGCCTGACATGTGATTCCGGAGTGTCTGCCGAGTGGTTCTGGCGTAGCTGGCAGGTGATTTTGGCTTGTCCAGCAGGTGGTTCCGGCGAGCACGGCACGTGGTACCGGCGTGTCCGGAACATGGTTCTAGCACATCGGAGAGATGGTTCCGGCATGCCCGGCAGGTGATTCTGGAGTCTCCGGCATGTGGTTCTGGCACCTCTGAGAGCTGGTTCCGGCATCCCCGGCAGGTGATTCCGGAGTGTGCGCCAAGTGGTTCTGGGGAGTGGATCAGGTGGTTCCGGTATACTCGGCTGGTGTTTGCTGCCTGTCTGGCACATGGTTCTGGCACGTCTGAGAGGTGGTGCCGGAATGTCTGGCAGGTGATCCTGGAGAGTCCTCCAAGTGGTTCTGGTGTACCCCGCAGGTGTTTCTGATGTGTCCGGCTGGTGGCTCTGGTGAGTCGAGCAGGTGTTTCCGGCGTGCTCGGCACGTGGTTCCGGCAGGTCCGGCAGGTGTTTGCCGTCTGTCCATGACGTGGTTCTGGCATGCCCGCAAGGTGATTCTGGAGTGTCAACCAAGTGGTTTTGGCGTAGCCGGCATATGATTTTGGCCTGTGAGGCAGGTGGTTCCGGCTTGTCTAGAAGGTGGTTCCGGCGAGCTCGGCAGGTGCTTCTGGTCTCTTCGGCACGTGGTTGTGGCATGTCTGAGAGATGGTTCCGGCACGCCAGGCAGGTGATTCCGGAGTGTCCGGCATGTGGTTCTGGCACCTCTGAGAGATGGTTCCGGCATGCCCGGCAGGTGATTCCTGAGTCTCCGGCATGTGGTTCTGGCACCTCTGAGAGGTGGTTCCGGCATGCTCGGCAGGTGGTTCCGGAGTGTCTGCCGAGTGGTTCTGGCATAGCCGGCAGGTGATTCTGGCGTGTCCAGCAGGTGGTTCTCGGGAGTGGATCAGGTGGTTCCGGCATACTCGGCAGGTGGTACCGGCGTGTCCGGAACATGGTTCTGGCAAGTCTGAGAGGTGGTTCCGGCATGCCCGGAAGGTGATTCCGGAGTGTTCGCCAAGTGGTTCTGGCGTAGCCGGCAGGTGATTTTGCATGTCCGGCGGTGGTTCCGGCGAGTCGAGCCGGCGGTTCCGGCCCGTCGGGTAGGTGGTTCCGGTCTGTCCGGCAGGTGGTTCTGGGGTGTCCGGCACGAGGTTCTGGCACGTCTGAGAGGTGGTTCCGGCATGCCCGACTGGTGATTCTGGAGTGTCCGCCACGTGGTTCTGGTGTACCCGGCAGGTGATTTTGGCGTGTCTGGCAGGTGTTTCTTGCAAGTCGAGCATGTGGCTCAGGCATGCTCAGCAGGTGCTTCCGGCGTGTCCGGCACGTGGTTCTGGTGTGTCTGAGAGCTGGTTCTGGCATGTCCGGCAGATGATTCCGGAGTGTCCACCAAGTGGCTCTGGCATACCCGGCAGGTGATTTTGGCGTGTCAGGTAGGTGGTTCCGGCGAGTCGAGTAGGTGGTTCCGGCGTGCTCGGCAGGTGATTCCCGAGTGTTCGCCAAGCCGTTCTGCCGTAGCCGGCAGGTGATTTTGCATGTCCGGCAATGTTTCCGGCGAGTCGAGCCGGTGGTTCTGGCGTGTCAGGCAGGTGGTTCCAGTCTGTCCAGCATGTGGGTCTGGGGTGTCCGGCACGAGGTTCTGGCACGTCTGAGAGGTTGTGTCAGCATGCACTTCATGTGATTCCGGCTTGTCCACCAAGCGGTTCTGGTGTAGCGGGCAGGTGATTTTGGCGTGTCCGGCAGGTGTGACCGGTGAGTCAAACAGGGGGTTCTGGCGAGTGTTTCCTGTGTTTCCGGACTGTCCGGGAGATGGTTCCGGCCTGTCCGTCACGTGCTTCTGGCACTTGGGAGAGGTTGTGCTGGCATGCCCGGCAGGTGATTCTGGAGTGTCCGCCAAGTTGTTTTGGCATAGCCGGCATATGATTTTGGCCTGTGAGGCAGGTGGTTCCGGCATGTCCAGCAGGTGGTTCCGGCGAGCTCGGAAGGTGCTTCTGGTCTCTTCGGCACGTGGTTCTGGCACTCCTGAGAGATGGTTCCGGCACGCCCGGCAGGTGATTCCGGAGTGTCCGGCATGTGGTTCTGGCACCTCTGAGAGGTGGTTCAGGCATGCCCGGCAGGTGATTCCTGAGTCTCCGGCATGTGGTTCTGGCACCTCTGAGAGGTGATTCCGGAATGCCTGACATGTGATTCCGGAGTGTCTGCCGAGTGGCTCTTGCATAGCCGGCAGCTGATTCTGGCGTGTAGAGCAGGTGGTTCTGGGGAGTGGATCAGGTGGTTCCGGCATACTCGGCAGGTGGTACCGGCGTGTCCGGAACATGGTTCTCGCAAGTCTGAGAGGTGGTTCCGGCATGCCCGGCAGGTGATTCCGGAGTGTTCGCCAAGTGGTTCTGGCGTAGCCGGCAGGTGATTTTGGATGTCCGGCGGTGGTTCCGGCGAGTCGAGCCGGTGGTTCCGGTGTGTCCGGCAGGTTGTTCCGGTCTGTCCGGCAGGTGGTTCTGGCGTGTCCGGCACGAGGTTCTGGCACGTCTGAGAGGTTGTGTCGGCATGCACTTCACGTTTTTCCGGCTTGTCCACCAAGTGGTTCTGGTGCGGCGGGCAGGTGATTTTGACGTATCCGGCAGGTGGGACCGGTGAGTCAAGCAGGTGGTTCCGGCGAGTGTTTCCTGTGTTTCCGGTCTGTCCGGGAGATGGTTCCGGCCTGTCCAGCACGTGCTTCTGGCACTTTGGAGAGGTTGTGCTGGCATGCCCGGCAGGTGATTCTGGAGTGTCCGCCAAGTGGTTCTGGCTTAGCCGGCATGTGATTTTGGCGTGTCCGGCAGGTGGTTCTGGGGAGTGGATCAGGAACTTCCGGCATTCTCGGCAGGTGCTACCGCCGTCTCCTGCATGTGGCTGTGGCACCTCTGAGAGGTGGTTCCAGCATGCCCGGCAGGTGATTCCGGAGTGTCCGACAAGTGGTTGTGGCGTAGCCGGCTGGTGATTCTGGCGTGTCCGGCAGGTGGTTCTGGCGAGTCAAGCAGGTGGTCCCAGCGTGTCCGGCAGGTGGTTCCGGTCTGTCCTGGAGGTGGTTCCAGAGTGTCTGCCGAGTGGTTCTGGCGTAGCCGGCAGGTGATTTTGGCGTGTCCAGCAGGTGGTTCTGGGGAGTGGAGTAGGTGGTTCCAGCATACTCGGCAGGTGGTTGCGGCGTGTCCGGGACATGGTTCTGGCACGTCTGAGTGGTGGTTCCGGCATGCCCGGCAGGTGATCCCGGAGTGTCCGGCATGTGGTTCTCGCACCTCTGAGAGGTGGTTCCGGAATGCCTGACATGTGATTCCGGAGTGTCTGCCGAGTGGTTCTGGCGTAGCTGGCAGGTGATTTTGGCGTGTCCAGCAGGTGGTTCTGGGGAGTGGAGCAGGTGGTTCCGGCGTGTCCGGCAGGTGGTTCCGGTCTGCCCGGCAGGTGGTTCTGGAGTGTCCGGCACGAGGTTCTGACACGTCTGAGAGGTGGTTCCGGCATGCCCGACAGGTGATTCAGGAGTGTCCGCCAAGTGTTTCTGGCGTACCCGGCAGGTGATTTTGGCATGTCCGACAGGTGGTTCTTGTGAGTCGAGCAGGTGGCTCAGGCATGCTCAGCTGGTGCTTCCGGCGTCTCTGGCACGTGGTTCTGGTGTGTCTGAGAGCTGGTTCTGGCATGTCCGGCAGGTGATTCCGGAGTGTCCACCAAGTGGTTCTGGTATACCCGGCAGGTGATTTTGGCGTGTCAGGAAGGTGGTTCCGTCGAGTTGAGCAGGTGGATTAGGCGTGCTCGCCAGGGGGTTCAGGCGGGTCTGGAAGGTGGTTTCGGTCAGTTCAGGGAGTGGTTCCGGCATCTCAGGCACATGGTTCTGGCACATCTGAGAGGTGGTTCCGGCTGGTCCGACAGGTGTTTCCGGGGTGTCCGCCAAGTTGTTCTGGTGTAGCTGAAAGGTGATGTTGGCGTGACCGGAAGGTGGTTCCAGCCTGACCGGCAGGTGATTCCGGAGTGTCTGCTGAGTGGTTCTGGCGTAGCCGGCAGGTGATTTTGGCGTGTCCAGCAGGTGGTTTTGGCGAGTCGAGCAGGTTGTTCTGGCGTGCTCGGCAGGTGCTTCCGGTGTCATTGGCATGTGGTTCCGGCATGTCGGAGATGTGGTTCCGCCGTGCCCGGCAGGTGATTCCGGAGTGTTTGCCAAGTGGTTCTGGCGTAGCCGGCAGGTGATTTTGCATGTCCGGCAATGGTTCCGGCGAGTCGAGCCGGTGGTTTCGGCATGTCCAGCAGGTGGTTCCGGCATGCCCGGCAGGTGATTCCGAAGTGTCCGGCATGTGGTTCCGGAGTGCCTGCTGAGTGGTTCTGGCGTAGTCGGCAGGTGATTCTGGCGTGTCCAGCAGGTGGTTCTGGAGAGTGGATCAGCTGGTTCCGGCAAACTCGGCAGGTGGTACCGGCGTGTCCGGAACATGGTTCTGGCAAGTCTGACAGGTGGTTCCGGCATGCCCGACAGGTGATTCCGGAGTGTTCGCCAAGTGGTTCTGGCGTAGCCGGCAGGTCATTTTGCATGTCCGGCGGTGGTTCCGGCGAGTCGAGCCGGTGGTTCCGGCAAGTCCGGCAGGTGATTCCGGCATGTCCAGCAGGTGGTTCTGGCATGCCCGGCAGGTGCTTCCGGAGTGTCCGGCATGTGGTTCTGGCACCTCTGAGAGATGGTTCCGGCATGCCCGGCAGGTGATGCCGGAGTCTCCGGCATGTGGTTCTGGCACCTCTGAGAGGTGGTTCCGGCATGCCCGGCAGGTGATTCCGGAGTGTCTGCCGAGTGGTTCTGGCGTAGCCGGCAGGTGATTTTGGCGTGTCCAGCAGGTGGTTCTGGGGAGTGGATCAGCTGGTTCCGGCATACTCGGCAGGTGGTTCCGGCGTGTCCGGAACATGGTTCTGGCAAGTCTGAGAGGTGGTTCCGGCATGCCCGACAGGTGATTCCGGAGAGTCCGCCAAGTGGTTCTGGCGTACCCGGCAGGTGATTTTGGCATGTCCGACAGGTGTTTCTTGCGAGTCGAGCAGGTGGCTCAGGCATGCTCAGCTGGTGCTTCCGGCGTCTCTGGCACGTGGTTCTGGTGTGTCTGAGAGCTGGTTCTGGCATGTCCGGCAGATGATTCCGGAGTGTCCACCAAGTGGTTCTGGTAGTCCTGGCAGGTGATTTTGGCGTGTCAGGAAGTTGGTTCCGGCTAGTTGAGCAGGTGGATCAGGCGTGCTCGCCAGGGGGTTCAGGCGGGTCTGGCAGGTGGTTTCGGTCTGTTCGGGGAGTGGTTCCGGCATCTCAGGCACATGGTTCTGGCACGTCTGAGAGGTGGTTCCGGCCGGCCCGACAGGTGTTTCCATGGTGTCCGCCAAGTGGTTCTGGCATAGCTGACAGGTGATGTTGGCGTGACCGGCAGGTGGTTCCAGCCAGCCCGGCAGGTGATTCCGAAGTGTTCACCAAATGGTTGTGGCGTAGCCGGAAGGTGATTTTGGCGTGTCCAGCAGGTGGTTTTGGCGAGTCGAGCAGGTGGTTCCGGCGTGCTCGGCAGGTGCTTCCGGTGTCCTTGGCATGTGGTTCCGGCATGTCTGAGAGGTGGTTCCGCCATGCCCGGCAGGTGATTCCGGAGTGTTCGCCAAGTGGTTCTGGCATAGCCGGCAGGTGATTTTGCATGTCCGGCAATGGTTCCGGCGAGTCGAGCAGGTGGTTCCGGCGTGTCCGGCAGGTGATTCCGGAGTGTCCGGCATGTGGTTCTGGCACCTCTGAGAGGTGGTTCCGGCATGCCCGGCAGGTGATACCGGCGTGTCTGCCGAGTGGTTCTGGCACCTCTGAGAGGTGGTTCCGGCCGGCCGGCGAGGTGTTTCCGGAGTGTCCGCCAAGTGGTTCTGGCGTAGCTGAAAGGTCATGTTGGCGTGACCGGCAGGTGGTTCCAGCCAGCCCGGCAGGTGATTCCGGAGTGTCTGCCGGGTGGTTCTGGCGTAGCTGGCAGGTGATTTTGGCGTGTCCAGCAGGTGGTTCCGGCGAGCTCGGCAGGTGGTACCGGCGTGTCCGGAACATGGTTATGGCACGTCTGAGAGATGGTTCCGGCATGCCCGGCAGGTGATTCCGGAGTGTCCGGCATGTGGTTCTGGCACCTCTGAGAGGTGGTTCCGGCATGCCCGGCAGGTGGTTCCGGAGTGTCTGCCGAGTGGTTCTGGCGTAGCCGGCAGGTGATTCTGGCGTGTCCAGCAGGTGGTTCTGGGGAGTGGATCAGGTGGTTCCGGCATACTCGGCAGGTGGTACCGGCGTGTCCGGCACATGCTTCTGGCACGTCTGAGAGGTGGTTCCCACATGCCCGACAGGTGATTCCGGAGTGTTCGCCAAGTGGTTCTGGCGTAGCCGGCAGGTCATTTTGCATGTCCGGCGGTGGTTTCGGCGAGTGGAGACGGTGGTTCCGGAATGTCCAGCACGTGGTTCCAGCATGCCCGGCAGGTGATTCCGGAGTGTCCGGCATGTGGTTCTGGCACCTCTGAGAGGTGGATCCGGCATGCCCGGCAGGTGATTCCGGAGTGTTCGCCAAGTGGTTCTGGCGTAGCCGGCAGGTGATTTTGCATGTCCGGCAATGGTTCCGGCGAGTCGAGCCGGTGGTTCCGGCATGTCCGGCACGTGGTTCCGGCATGCCCGGCAGGTGATTCCGGAGTGTCCGGCATGTGGTTCTGGCACCTCTGAGAGGTGGTTCCGGCATGCCCGGCAGGTGATACCGGAGTGTTCGCCTAGTGGTTCTGGGGTAGCCGGCAGGTTATTTTGCATGTCCGGCAATGGTTCCGGCGAGTCGAGCCGGTGGTTCCGGCATGTCCGGCAGCTTATTCCGGCATGTCCAGCACGTGGTTCCAGCATGCCCGGCAGGTGATTCCGGCATGTCAGCAGGTGGTTCTGGGGTGTGGAGCAGGTGGTTCCGGCATGCCCGGCAGGTGATTCCGGAGTGTCTGGCATGTGGTTCTGGCACCTCTGAGAGGTTGTTCTGGCATGCCCGGCTGCTGATACCGGAGTGTCCGGCATTTGGTTCTGGCACCTCTGAGATGTGGTTCCGGGATGCCTGGCATGTGATTCCAGAGTGTCTGCCAAGTGGTTCTGGCGTGTCCAGCAGGTGTTTCCGGTCTGTCCGGCAGGTGGTTCTGGTGTGTCCGGCACGAGGTTCTGGCACGTCTGAGAGGTGGTTCCGGCATGCCCGACAGGTGATTTCGGAGTGTCCGCCACGTGGTTCTGGCGTACCGGGCAGGTGATTTTGGCGTGTCTGGCAGGTGTTTCTTGCAAGTCGAGCATGTGGCTCAGGCATGATCAGCAGGTGCTTCCGGCGTGTCCTGCACGTGGTTCTGGTGTGTCTGAGAGCTGGTTCTGGCATGTCCGGCAGATGATTCCGGAGTGTCCACCAAGTGGTTGTGGCATACCCGGCAGGTGATTTTGGCGTGTCAGGTAGGTGGTTCCGGCGAGTCGAGTAGGTGGTTCCGGCGTGCTCGGCAGGTGGTTCAGGCGGGTCTGGCAGGTGGTTTCGGTCTGTTCGGGGTGTGGTTCCGGCATCTCAGGCACATGGTTCTGGCACGTCTGATAGGTGGTTCCGGCCGGCCCGACATGTGTTTCCATGGTGTCCGCCAAGTGGTTCTGGCATAGCTGGCACGTGATGTATGCGTGACCGGCAGGTGGTTCCAGCCAGCCCGGCAGGTGATTCCGAATAGTTCGCCAAATGGTTGTGGCGTAGCCGGCAGATGATTTTGGCGTGTCCAGCAGGTGGTTTTGGCGAGTCGAGCAGGTGGTTCTGGCGTGCTCAGCAGGTGCTTCCGGTGTCATTGGCATGTGGTTCTGGCATGTCTGAGACGTGGTTCCGCCATGCCCGGCAGGTGATTCCGGAGTGTTCGCCAAGTGGTTCTGGCGTAGCCGGCAGGTGATTTTGCATGTCCGGCAATGGTTCCGGCGAGTCGAGCCGGTGGTTCCGGCGTGTCCGGCAGGTGGTTCCAGCCTGTCCGGCAGGTGATTCCGGAGTGTCCGGCATGTGGTTCTGGCACCTCTGAGAGGTGGTTCCGGCATGCCCGGCAGGTGATTCCGGAGTGTCTGGCATTTGGTTCTGGCACCTCTGAGAGGTGGTTCCGGAATGCCTGGCATGTGATTCCTGAGTGTCTGCCGAGTGGTTCTGGCGTTGCCGGCAGTTGATTTTGGCGTGTCCACCAGGTGGTTCTGGGGTGTGGATCAGCTGGTTCCGGCATACTCGGCAGGTGGTACCCGCGTGTCCAGAACATGGTTCTGGCAAGTCTGAGAGGTGGTTCCGGCACGCCCGACAGGTGATTGCAGAGCGTCCGCCAAGTGTTTCCGGCGTACCAGGCAGGTGATTTTGGCATGTCCGACAGGTGTTTCTTGTGAGTCGAGCAGGTGGCTCAGGCATGCTCAGCTGGTGCTTCCAGCGTCTCTTGCACGTCGTTCTGGTGTGTATGAGAGCTGGTTCTGGCATGTCCGGCAGATGATTCCGGAGTGTCCACCAAGTGGTTCTGGTGTACCTGGCAGGTGATTTTGGCGTGTCCAGCAGGTGGTTCCGGCGAGCTCGGCAGGTGGTACCGGCGTGTCCGGAACATGGTTCTGGCACGTCTGAGAGATGGTTCCGGCATGCCCGGCAGGTGATTCCGGAGTGTCCGGCATGTGGTTCTGGCACCTCGGAGAGGTGGTTCCGGCATGCCCGACAGGTGATTCCGGAGTGTCCGCCAAGTGGTTCTGGCGTAGCCGGCAGGTCACTTTGCATGTCCGGCTGTAGTTCCGGCGAGTCGAGCCGGTGGTTCCGGCATAGCCGGCAGTTGATTTTGGCGTGTCCACCAGGTGGTTCTGGGGAGTGGATCAGCTGGTTCCGGCATACTCGGCAGGTGGTACCCGCGTGTCCAGAACATGGTTCTGGCAAGTCTGAGAGGTGGTTCCGGCATGCCCGACAGGTGATTCCGGAGCGTCCGCCAAGTGTTTCTGGCGTACCCGGCAGGTGATTTTGGCATGTCCGACAGGTGTTTCTTGCGAGTCGAGCAGGTGGCTCAGGCATGCTCAGCTGGTGCTTCCGGCGTCTCTGGCACGTGGTTCTGGTGTGTATGAGAGCTGGTTCTGGCATGTCCGGCAGATGATTCCGGAGTGTCCACCAAGTGGTTCTGGTATACCTGGCAGGTGAATTTGGCGTGTCAGGAAGGTGGTTCCGGCTAGTTGAGCAGGTGGATCAGGCGTGCTCGCCAGGGGGTTCAGGTGGGTCTGGCATGTGGTTTCGGGCTGTTTGGGGAGTGGTTCCGGCATCTCAGGCACATGGTTCTGGCACGTCTGAGAGGTGGTTCCGGCCGGCCCGACAGGTGTTTCTGGAATGTCCGCCAAGTGGTTCTGGCGTAGCTGAAAGGTGATCTCGGTGTGACCGGCAGTTGGTTCCAGCCAGCCCGGCAGGTGATTCCGGAGTGTCTGCCGAGTGGTTCTGGCGTGCTCGGCAGGTGCTTCGGGTGTCATTGGAATGTGGTTCCGGCATGTCTGAGAGGTGGTTAGGCCAAGCCCGGCAGGTGATTCCGGAGTGTTCACCAAGTGGTTCTGGCGTAGCCGGCAGGTGATTTTGCATGTCCGGCTATGGTTCCGGCGAGTCGGGCCGGTGGTTCCGGCATGTCCGGCAGGTGGTTCCGGCATGCCCGGCAGGTGATTCCGGAGTGTCCGGCATGTGGTTCTGGCACCTCTGAGAGGTGGTTCCGGCATGCCCGGCAGGTGATACCGGAGTGTCTGGCATTTGGTTCTGGCACCCCTGAGAGGTGGTTCCGGAATGCCTGGCATGTGATTCCCGAGTGTCTGCCGAGTGGTTCCGGCGTAGCCAGCAGGTGATTATGGCGTGTCCAGCAGGTGGTTCCGGCGAGCTCGGCAGGTGGTTCCGGTATGTGCGGAACATGGTTCTGGCAAGTCTGAGAGATGGTTCCGGCATGCCCGGTATGTGATTCCGGAGTGTCCGGCATGTGGTTCTGGCACCTCTGAGAGGTGGTTGCGGCATGCCCGGCAGGTCATTCCGGAGTGTCTGCCGAGTGGTTCTGGCGTAGTCGGCAGGTGATTCTGGCGTGTCCAGCAGGTGGTTCTGGGGAGTGGAGCAGGTGGTTCCGGCATACTCGGCAGGTGGTACCGGCGTGTCCGGAACATGGTTCTGGCAAGTCTGAGAGGTGGTTCCGGCATGCCCGACAGGTGATTCCGGAGTGTTCGACAAGTGGTTGTGGCGTAGCCGGCAGGTCATTTTGCATGTCCAGCGGTGGTTCCGGCGAGTCGAGCCTGTCGTTCCGGAGTGTCCGGCAGGTGGGTCTGGCGTGACCGGCACGAGGTTCTGGCACGTCTGAGAGTTGGTTCCGGCATGCCCGACAGGTGATTTCGGAGTGTCCGCCACGTTGTTCTGGCGTAACCGGCAGGTGATTTTGGCGTGTCTGGCAGGTGTTTCTTGCAAGTCGAGCATTTGGCTCAGGCATGCTCAGCAGGTGCTTCCGGCGTGTCTGGCACGTGGTTCTGGTGTGTCTGAGATCTGGTTCCGGCATGTCCGGCAGATGATTCCGTAGTGTCCACCAAGTGGTTGTGGCATACCCGGCAGGTGATTTTAGCGTGTCCGGTAGGTGGTTCCAGCGAGTCGAGTAGGTGGTTCCGGCGTGCTCGGCAGGTGGTTCAGGCGGGTCTGGCAGGTGATTTCGGTGTGTTCGGGGTGTGGTTCCAGCATCTCAGGCACATGGTTCTGGCACGTCTGAGAGGTGGTTCCGGCCGGCCCGACAGGTGTTTCCATGGTGTCCGCCAAGTGGTTCTGGCATAGCTGACAGGTGATGTTGGCGTGACCGGCAGGTGGTTCCAGCCAGCCAGGCAGGTGATTCCGGAGTGTTCGCCAAATGGTTGTGGCGTAGCCGGAAGGTGATTTTGGCGTGTCCAGCAGGTGGTTTTGGCGAGTCGAGCAGGTGGTTCTGGCGTGCTCGGCAGGTGCTTCCGGTGTCATTGGCATGTGGTTCCGGCATGTCTGAGAGGTGGTTCCGCCATGCCCGGCAGGTGATTCCGGAGTGTTCGCCAAGTGGTTCTGGCATAGCCGGCAGGTGATTTTGCATGTCCGGCAATGGTTCCGGCGAGTCGAGCCGGTGGTTCCGGCATGTCCGGCAGGTGATCCCGGAGTGTCCGGCATGTGGTTCTGGCACCTCTGAGAGGTGGTTCCAGAAGGCCTGACATGTGATTCCGGAGTGTCTGCCGAGTGGTTCTGGCGTAGCCGGCAGGTGATTTTGGCGTGTCCAGCAGGTGGTTCCGGCGAGCTCGGCAGGTGGTCCCGGCGTGTCCGGAACATGGTTCTGGCACATCTGAGAGATGGTTCCGGCATGCCCGGCAGGTGATTCCGGAGTCTCCGGCATGTGGTTCTGGCACCTCTGAGAGCTGGTTCCGGCATGCCCGGCAGGTGATTCCGGAGTGTTCCCCAAGTGGTTCTGGCGTAGCCGGCAGGTGATTTTGGCGTGTCCAGCAGGTGGTTCTGGGGAGTGGATCAGGTGGTTCCGGCATACTCGGCAGGTGGTACCGGCGTGTCCGGTTCTGGCAAGTCTGAGAGGTGGTTCCGGCATGCCCGGCAGGTGATCCCGGAGTGTCCGGCATGTGGTTCTGGCACCTCTGAGAGGTGGTTCCGGAATGCCTGACATGTGATTCCGGAGTGTCTGCCGAGTGGTTCTGGCGTAGCTGGCAGGTGATTTTGGCTTGTCCAGCAGGTGGTTCCGGCGAGCACGGCACGTGGTACCGGCGTGTCCGGAACATGGTTCTAGCACATCGGAGAGATGGTTCCGGCATGCCCGGCAGGTGATTCTGGAGTCTCCGGCATGTGGTTCTGGCACCTCTGAGAGCTGGTTCCGGCATCCCCGGCAGGTGATTCCGGAGTGTGCGCCAAGTGGTTCTGGGGAGTGGATCAGGTGGTTCCGGTATACTCGGCTGGTGTTTGCTGCCTGTCTGGCACATGGTTCTGGCACGTCTGAGAGGTGGTGCCGGAATGTCTGGCAGGTGATCCTGGAGAGTCCTCCAAGTGGTTCTGGTGTACCCCGCAGGTGTTTCTGATGTGTCCGAATGGTGGCTCTGGTGAGTCGAGCAGGTGTTTCCGGCGTGCTCGGCACGTGGTTCCGGCAGGTCCGGCAGGTGTTTGCCGTCTGTCCATGACGTGGTTCTGGCATGCCCGCAAGGTGATTCTGGAGTGTCAACCAAGTGGTTTTGGCGTAGCCGGCATATGATTTTGGCCTGTGAGGCAGGTGGTTCCGGCTTGTCTAGAAGGTGGTTCCGGCGAGCTCGGCAGGTGCTTCTGGTCTCTTCGGCACGTGGTTGTGGCATGTCTGAGAGATGGTTCCGGCACGCCAGGCAGGTGATTCCGGAGTGTCCGGCATGTGGTTCTGGCACCTCTGAGAGATGGTTCCGGCATGCCCGGCAGGTGATTCCTGAGTCTCCGGCATGTGGTTCTGGCACCTCTGAGAGGTGGTTCCGGCATGCTCGGCAGGTGGTTCCGGAGTGTCTGCCGAGTGGTTCTGGCATAGCCGGCAGGTGATTCTGGCGTGTCCAGCAGGTGGTTCTCGGGAGTGGATCAGGTGGTTCCGGCATACTCGGCAGGTGGTACCGGCGTGTCCGGAACATGGTTCTGGCAAGTCTGAGAGGTGGTTCCGGCATGCCCGGAAGGTGATTCCGGAGTGTTCGCCAAGTGGTTCTGGCGTAGCCGGCAGGTGATTTTGCATGTCCGGCGGTGGTTCCGGCGAGTCGAGCCGGCGGTTCCGGCCCGTCGGGTAGGTGGTTCCGGTCTGTCCGGCAGGTGGTTCTGGGGTGTCCGGCACGAGGTTCTGGCACGTCTGAGAGGTGGTTCCGGCATGCCCGACTGGTGATTCTGGAGTGTCCGCCACGTGGTTCTGGTGTACCCGGCAGGTGATTTTGGCGTGTCTGGCAGGTGTTTCTTGCAAGTCGAGCATGTGGCTCAGGCATGCTCAGCAGGTGCTTCCGGCGTGTCCGGCACGTGGTTCTGGTGTGTCTGAGAGCTGGTTCTGGCATGTCCGGCAGATGATTCCGGAGTGTCCACCAAGTGGCTCTGGCATACCCGGCAGGTGATTTTGGCGTGTCAGGTAGGTGGTTCCGGCGAGTCGAGTAGGTGGTTCCGGCGTGCTCGGCAGGTGATTCCCGAGTGTTCGCCAAGCCGTTCTGCCGTAGCCGGCAGGTGATTTTGCATGTCCGGCAATGTTTCCGGCGAGTCGAGCCGGTGGTTCTGGCGTGTCAGGCAGGTGGTTCCAGTCTGTCCAGCATGTGGGTCTGGGGTGTCCGGCACGAGGTTCTGGCACGTCTGAGAGGTTGTGTCAGCATGCACTTCATGTGATTCCGGCTTGTCCACCAAGCGGTTCTGGTGTAGCGGGCAGGTGATTTTGGCGTGTCCGGCAGGTGTGACCGGTGAGTCAAACAGGGGGTTCTGGCGAGTGTTTCCTGTGTTTCCGGACTGTCCGGGAGATGGTTCCGGCCTGTCCGTCACGTGCTTCTGGCACTTGGGAGAGGTTGTGCTGGCATGCCCGGCAGGTGATTCTGGAGTATCCGCCAAGTTGTTTTGGCATAGCCGGCATATGATTTTGGCCTGTGAGGCAGGTGGTTCCGGCATGTCCAGCAGGTGGTTCCGGCGAGCTCGGAAGGTGCTTCTGGTCTCTTCGGCACGTGGTTCTGGCACTCCTGAGAGATGGTTCCGGCACGCCCGGCAGGTGATTCCAGAGTGTCCGGCATGTGGTTCTGGCACCTCTGAGAGGTGGTTCAGGCATGCCCGGCAGGTGATTCCTGAGTCTCCAGCATGTGGTTCTGGCACCTCTGAGAGGTGATTCCGGAATGCCTGACATGTGATTCCGGAGTGTCTGCCGAGTGGCTCTTGCATAGCCGGCAGCTGATTCTGGCGTGTAGAGCAGGTGGTTCTGGGGAGTGGATCAGGTGGTTCCGGCATACTCGGCAGGTGGTACCGGCGTGTCCGGAACATGGTTCTCGCAAGTCTGAGAGGTGGTTCCGGCATGCCCGGCAGGTGATTCCGGAGTGTTCGCCAAGTGGTTCTGGCGTAGCCGGCAGGTGATTTTGGATGTCCGGCGGTGGTTCCGGCGAGTCGAGCCGGTGGTTCCGGTGTGTCCGGCAGGTTGTTCCGGTCTGTCCGGCAGGTGGTTCTGGCGTGTCCGGCACGAGGTTCTGGCACGTCTGAGAGGTTGTGTCGGCATGCACTTCACGTTTTTCCGGCTTGTCCACCAAGTGGTTCTGGTGCGGCGGGCAGGTGATTTTGACGTATCCGGCAGGTGGGACCGGTGAGTCAAGCAGGTGGTTCCGGCGAGTGTTTCCTGTGTTTCCGGTCTGTCCGGGAGATGGTTCCGGCCTGTCCAGCACGTGCTTCTGGCACTTTGGAGAGGTTGTGCTGGCATGCCCGGCAGGTGATTCTGGAGTGTCCGCCAAGTGGTTCTGGCTTAGCCGGCATGTGATTTTGGCGTGTCCGGCAGGTGGTTCTGGGGAGTGGATCAGGAACTTCCGGCATTCTCGGCAGGTGCTACCGCCGTCTCCTGCATGTGGCTGTGGCACCTCTGAGAGGTGGTTCCAGCATGCCCGGCAGGTGATTCCGGAGTGTCCGACAAGTGGTTGTGGCGTAGCCGGCTGGTGATTCTGGCGTGTCCGGCAGGTGGTTCTGGCGAGTCAAGCAGGTGGTCCCAGCGTGTCCGGCAGGTGGTTCCGGTCTGTCCTGGAGGTGGTTCCAGAGTGTCTGCCGAGTGGTTCTGGCGTAGCCGGCAGGTGATTTTGGCGTGTCCAGCAGGTGGTTCTGGGGAGTGGAGTAGGTGGTTCCAGCATACTCGGCAGGTGGTTGCGGCGTGTCCGGGACATGGTTCTGGCACGTCTGAGTGGTGGTTCCGGCATGCCCGGCAGGTGATCCCGGAGTGTCCGGCATGTGGTTCTCGCACCTCTGAGAGGTGGTTCCGGAATGCCTGACATGTGATTCCGGAGTGTCTGTCGAGTGGTTCTGGCGTAGCCGGCAGGTGATTTTGGCGTGTCCAGCAGGTGGTTCTGGGGAGTGGAGCAGGTGGTTCCGGCGTGTCCGGCAGGTGGTTCCGGTCTGTCCGGCAGGTGGTTCTGGCGTGTCCGGCACGAGGTTCTGACACGTCTGAGAGGTGGTTCCGGCATGCCCGACAGGTGATTCAGGAGCGTCCGCCAAGTGTTTCTGGCGTACCCGGCAGGTGATTTTGGCATGTCCGACAGGTGTTTCTTGTGAGTCGAGCAGGTGGCTCAGGCATGCTCAGCTGGTGCTTCCGGCGTCTCTGGCACGTGGTTCTGGTGTGTCTGAGAGCAGGTTCTGGCATGTCCGGCAGATGATTCCGGAGTGTCCACCAAGTGGTTCTGGTATACCTGGCAGGTGATTTTGGCGTGTCAGGAAGGTGGTTCCGTCTAGTTGAGCAGGTGGATTAGGCGTGCTCGCCAGGGGGTTCAGGCGGGTCTGGAAGGTGGTTTCGGTCAGTTCAGGGAGTGGTTCCGGCATCTCAGGCACATGGTTCTGGCACATCTGAGAGGTGGTTCCGGCTGGTCCGACAGGTGTTTCCGGGGTGTCCGCCAAGTTGTTCTGGTGTAGCTGAAAGGTGATGTTGGCGTGACCGGAAGGTGGTTCCAGCCAGACCGGCAGGTGATTCCGGAGTGTCTGCTGAGTGGTTCTGGCGTAGCCGGCAGGTGATTTTGGCGTGTCCAGCAGGTGGTTTTGGCGAGTCGAGTAGCTTGTTCTGGCGTGCTCGGCAGGTGCTTCCGGTGTCATTGGCATGTGGTTCCGGCATGTCGGAGATGTGGTTCCGCCGTGCCCGGCAGGTGATTCCGGAGTGTTTGCCAAGTGGTTCTGGCGTAGCCGGCAGGTGATTTTGCATGTCCGGCAATGGTTCCGGCGAGTCGAGCCGGTGGTTTCGGCATGTCCAGCAGGTGGTTCCGGCATGCCCGGCAGGTGATTCCGAAGTGTCCGGCATGTGGTTCCGGAGTGCCTGCCGAGTGGTTCTGGCGTAGTCGGCAGGTGATTCTGGCGTGTCCAGCAGGTGGTTCTGGAGAGTGGATCAGCTGGTTCCGGCAAACTCGGCATGTGGTACCGGCGTGTCCAGAACATGGTTCTGGCAAGTCTGACAGGTGGTTCCGGCATGCCCGACAGGTGATTCCGGAGTGTTCGCCAACTGGTTCTGGCGTAGCCGGCAGGTCATTTTGCATGTCCGGCGGTGGTTCCGGCGAGTCGAGCCGGTGGTACCGGCAAGTCCGGCAGGTGATTCCGGCATGTCCAGCAGGTGGTTCTGGCATGCCCGGCAGGTGCTTCCGGAGTGTCCGGCATGTGGTTCTGGCACCTCTGAGAGGTGGTTCCGGCATACCCGGCAGGTGATGCCGGAGTCTCCGGCATTTGGTTCTGGCACCTCTGAGAGGTGGTTCCGGAATGCCTGGCATGTGATTCCGGAGTGTCTGCCGAGTGGTTCTGGCGTAGCCGGCAGTTGACTTTGGCGTGTCCACTAGGTGGTTCTGGGGAGTGGATCAGCTGGTTCCGGCATACTCGGCAGGTGGTACCGGCGTGTCCAGAACATGGTTCTGGCAAGTCTGAGAGGTGGTTCCGGCACGCCCGACAGGTGATTCCGGAGCGTCCGACAAGTGTTTCTGGCGTACCCGGCAGGTGATTTTCGCATGTCCGACAGGTGTTTCTTGCGAGTCGAGCAGGTGGCTCAGGCATGCTCAGCTGGTGTTTCCGGCGTCTCTGGCACGTGGTTCTGGTGTGTCTGAGAGCTGGTTCTGGCATGTCCGGCAGATGATTCCGGAGTGTCCAACAAGTGGTTCTGGTAGTCCTGGCAGGTGATTTTGGCGTGTCAGGAAGTTGGTTCCGGCTAGTTGAGCAGGTGGATCAGGCGTGCTCGCCAGGGGGTTCAGGCGGGTCTGGCAGGTGGTTTCGGTCTGTTCGGGGAGTGGTTCCGGCATCTCAGGCACATGGTTCTGGAACGTCTGAGAGGTGGTTCCGGCCGGCCCGACAGGTGTTTCCATGGTGTCCGCCAAGTGGTTCTGGCATAGCTGACAGGTGATGTTGGCGTGACCAGCAGGTGGTTCCAGCCAGCCCGGCAGGTGATTCCGAAGTGTTCACCAAATGGTTGTGGCGTAGCCGGAAGGTGATTTTGGCGTGTCCATCAGGTGGTTTTGGCGAGTCGAGCAGGTGGTTCTGGCGTGCTCGGCAGGTGCTTCCGGTGTCATTGGCATGTGGTTCCGGCATGTCTGAGAGGCGGTTCCGCCATGCCCGGCAGGTGATTCCGGAGTGTTCGCCAAGTGGTTCTGGCATAGCCGGCAGGTGATTTTGCATGTCCAGCAATGGTTCCGGCGAGTCGAGCCGGTGGTTCCGGCATGTCCGGCAGGTGATTCCGGAGTGTCCGGCATGTGCTTCTGGCACCTCTGAGAGGTGGTTCCGGCATGCCCGGCAGGTGATACCGGCGTGTCTGCCGAGTGGTTCTGGCACCTCTGAGAGGTGGTTCCGGCCGGCCGGCGAGGTGTTTCCGGAGTGTCCGCCAAGTGGTTCTGGCGTAGCTGAAAGGTCATGTTGGCGTGACCGGCAGGTGGTTCCAGCCAGCCCGGCAGGTGATTCCGGAGTGGCTGCCGGGTGGTTCTGGCGTAGCTGGCAGGTGATTTTGGCGTGTCCAGCAGGGGGTTCCGGCGAGCTCGGCAGGTGGTACCGGCGTGTCCGGAACATGGTTATGGCACGTCTGAGAGATGGTTCCGGCATGCCCGGCAGGTGATTCCGGAGTGTCCGGCATGTGGTTCTGGCACCTCTGAGAGGTGGTTCCGGCATGCCCGGCAGGTGGTTCCTGAGTGTCTCCCGAGTGGTTCTGGCGTAGCCGGCAGGTGATTCTGGCGTGTCCAGCAGGTGGTTCTGGGGAGTGGATCAGGTGGTTCCGGCATACTCGGCGGGTGGTACCGGCGTGTCCGGAACATGCTTCTGGCAGGTCTGAGAGGTGGTTCCCACATGCCCGACAGGTGATTCCGGAGTGTTCGCCAAGTGGTTCTGGCGTAGCCGGCAGGTCATTTTGCATGTCCGGCGGTGGTTCCGGCGTGTGGAGACGGTGGTTCCGGAATGTCCAGCACGTGGTTCCAGCATGCCCGGCAGGTGATTCCGGAGTGTCCGGCATGTGGTTCTGGCACCTCTGAGAGGTGGTTCCGGCATGCCCGGCAGGTGATACCGGATTGTTCACCAAGTGGTTCTGGCGTAGCCGGCAGGTGATTTTGCATGTCCGGCAATGGTTCCGGCGAGTCGAGCCGGTGGTTCCGGCATGTCCGGCACGTGGTTCCGGCATGCCCGGCAGGTGATTCCGGAGTGTCCGGCATGTGGTTCTGGCACCTCTGAGAGGTGGTTCCGGCATGCCCGGCAGGTGATACCGGAGTGTTCGCCTAGTGGTTCTGGGGTAGCCGGCAGGTTATTTTGCATGTCCGGCAATGGTTCCGGCGAGTCGAGCCGGTGGTTCCGGCATGTCCGGCAGCTTATTCCGGCATGTCCAGCACGTGGTTCCAGCATGCCCGGCAGGTGATTCCGGCATGTCAGCAGGTGGTTCTGGGGTGTGGATCAGGTGGTTCCGGCATGCCCGGCAGGTGATTCCGGAGTGTCTGGCATGTGGTTCTGGCACCTCTGAGAGGTTGTTCTGGCATGCCCGGCTGCTGATACCGGAGTGTCCGGCATTTGGTTCTGGCACCTCTGAGATGTGGTTCCGGGATGCCTGGCATGTGATTCCAGAGTGTCTGCCAAGTGGTTCTGGCGTGTCCAGCAGGTGTTTCCGGTCTGTCCGGCAGGTGGTTCTGGTGTGTCCGGCACGAGGTTCTGGCACGTCTGAGAGTTGGTTCCGGCATGCCCGACAGGTGATTTCGGAGTGTCCTCCACGTGGTTCTGGCGTACCGGGCAGGTGATTTTGGCGTGTCTGGCAGGTGTTTCTTGCAAGTCGAGCATGTGGCTCAGGCATGATCAGCAGGTGCTTCCGGCGTGTCCTGCACGTGGTTCTGGTGTGTCTGAGAGCTGGTTCTGGCATGTCCGGCAGATGATTCCGGAGTGTCCACCAAGTGGTTGTGGCATACCCGGCAGGTGATTTTAGCGTGTCAGGTAGGTGGTTCCGGCGAGTCGAGTAGGTGGTTCCGGGGTGCTCGGCAGGTGGTTCAGGCGGGTCTGGCAGGTGGTTTCGGTCTGTTCGGGGTGTGGTTCCGGCATCTCAGGCACATGGTTCTGGCACGTCTGATAGGTGGTTCCGGCCGGCCCGACATGTGTTTCCATGGTGTCCGCCAAGTGGTTCAGGCATAGCTGGCACGTGATGTATTCGTGACCGGCAGGTGGTTCCAGCCAGCCCGGCAGGTGATTCCGAATAGTTCACCAAATGGTTGTGGCGTAGCCGGCAGATGATTTTGGTGTGTCCAGCAGGTGGTTTTGGCGAGTCAAGCAGGTGCTTCTGGCGTGCTCAGCAGGTGCTTCCGGTGTCATTGGCATGTGGTTCCGGCATGTCAGAGAGGTGGTTCCGCCATGCCCGGCAGGTGATTCCGGAGTGTTCGCCAAGCGGTTCTGGCATAGCCGGCAGGTGATTTTCCATGTCCGGCAATGATTCCGGCGAGTCGAGCCGGTGGTTCCGGCTTGTCCGGCAGGTGGTTCAAGCATGCCCGGCAGGTGATTCCGGAGTGTCCGGCATGTGGTTCTGGCACCTCTGAGAGGTGGTTCCGGCATTCCCGGCAGGTGATACCGGAGTGTCTGGCATTTGGTTCTGGCACCTCTGAGACGTGGTTCCGGAATGCCTGGCATGTGATTCCTGAGTGTCTGCCGAGTGGTTCTGGCGTTGCCGGCAGTTGATTTTGGCGTGTCCACTAGGTGGTTCTGGGGTGTGGATCAGCTGGTTCCGGCATACTCGGCAGGTGGTACCCGCGTGTCCAGAACATGGTTCTGGCAAGTCTGAGAGGTGGTTCCGGCACGCCCGACAGGTGATTGCAGAGCGTCCGCCAAGTGTTTCCGGCGTACCAGGCAGGTGATTTTGGCATGTCCGACAGGTGTTTCTTGTGAGTCGAGCAGGTGGCTCAGGCATGCTCAGCTGGTGCTTCCAGCGTCTCTTGCACGTCGTTCTGGTGTGTATGAGAGCTGGTTCTGGCATGTCCGGCAGATGATTCCGGAGTGTCCACCAAGTGGTTCTGGTATACCTGGCAGGTGATTTTAGCGTGTCCAGCAGGTGGTTCCAGCGAGCTCGGCAGGTGGTACCGGCGTGTCCGGAACATGGTTCTGGCACGTCTGAGAGATGGTTCCGGCATGCCCGGCAGGTGATTCCGGAGTGTCCGGCATGTGGTTCTGGCACCTCTGAGAGGTGGTTCCGGCATGCCCGGCAGGTGATACCAGAGCGTTCGCCAATTGGTTCTGGCGTAGCCGGCAGGTCACTTTGCATGTCCGGCTGTAGTTCCGGCGAGTCGAGCCGGTGGTTCCGGCATAGCCGGCAGTTGATTTTGACGTGTCCACTAGGTGGTTCTGGGGAGTGGATCAGCTGGTTCCGGCATACTCGGCAGGTGGTACCCGCGTGTCCAGAACATGGTTCTGGCAAGTCTGAGAGGTGGTTCCGGCACGCCCGACAGTTGATTCCGGAGCTTCCGCCAAGTGTTTCTGGCATACCCGGCAGGTGATTTTGGCATGTCCGACAGGTGTTTCTTGCGAGTCCAGCAGGTGGCTCAGGCATGCTCAGCTGGTGCTTCCGGCGTCTCTGGCACGTGGTTCTGGTGTGTATGAGAGGTGGTTCTGGCATGTCCGGCAGATGATTCCGGAGTGTCCACCAAGTGGTTCTGGTATACCTGGCAGGTGAATTTGGCGTGTCAGGAAGGTGGTTCCGGCTAGTTGAGCAGGTGGATCAGGCGTGCTCGCCAGGGGGTTCAGGTGGGTCTGGCATGTGGTTTCGGGCTGTTCGGGGAGTGGTTCCGGCATCTCAGGCACATGGTTCTGGCACGTCTGAGAGGTGGTTCCGGCCGGCCCGACAGGTGTTTCCGGAATGTCCGCCAAGTGGTTCTGGCGTAGCTGAAAGGTGATCTCGGTGTGACCGGCAGTTGGTTCCAGCCAGCCCGGCAGGTGATTCCGGAGTGTCTGCCGAGTGGTTCTGGCGTGCTCGGCAGGTGCTTCCGGTGTCATTGGAATGTGGTTCCGGCATGTCTGAGAGGTGGTTAGGCCAAGCCCGGCAGGTGATTCCGGAGTGTTCACCAAGTGGTTCTGGCGTAGCCGGCAGGTGATTTTGCATGTCCGGCTATGGTTCCGGCGAGTCGGGCCGGTGGTTCCGGCATGTCCGGCAGGTGGTTCCGGCATGCCCGGCAGGTGATTCCGGAGTGTCCGGCATGTGGTTCTGGCACCTCTGAGAGGTGGTTCCGGCATGCCCGGCAGGTGATACCGGAGTGTCTGGCATTTGGTTCTGGCACCCCTGAGAGGTGGTTCCGGAATGCCTGGCATGTGATTCCCGAGTGTCTGCCGAGTGGTTCCGGCGTAGCCAGCAGGTGATTATGGCGTGTCCAGCAGGTGGTTCCGGCGAGCTCGGCAGGTGGTTCCGGTATGTGCGGAACATGGTTCTGGCAAGTCTGAGAGATGGTTCCGGCATGCCCGGTAGGTGATTCCGAAGTGTCCGGCATGTGGTTCTGGCACCTCTGAGGGGTGGTTGCGGCATGCCCGGCAGGTCGTTCCGGAGTGTCTGCCGAGTGGTTCTGGCGTAGTCGGCAGGTGATTCTGGCGTGTCCAGCAGGTGGTTAGGGGGAGTGGATCAAGTGGTTCCGGCATACTCGGCAGGTGGTACCGGCGTGTCCGGAACATGGTTCTGGCAAGTCTGAGAGGCGGTTCCGGCATGCCCGACAGGTGATTCCGGAGTTTTCGACAAGTGGTTGTGGCGTAGCCGGCAGGTCATTTTGCATGTCCAGCGGTGGTTCCGGCGAGTCGAGCCTGTCGTTCCGGAGTGTCCGGCAGGTGGGTCTGGCGTGACCGGCACGAGGTTCTGGCACGTCTGAGAGTTGGTTCCGGCATGCCCGACAGGTGATTTCGGAGTGTCCGCCACGTGGTTCTGGCGTAACCGGCAGGTGATTTTGGCGTGTCTGGCAGGTGTTTCTTGCAAGTCGAGCATTTGGCTCAGGCATGCTCAGCAGGTGCTTCCGGCGTGTCTGGCACGTGGTTCTGGTGTGTCTGAGATCTGGTTCCGGCATGTCCGGCAGATGATTCCATAGTGTCCACCAAGTGGTTGTGGCATACCCGGCAGGTGATTTTAGCGTGTCAGGTAGGTGGTTCCAGCGAGTCGAGTAGGTGGTTCCGGCGTGCTCGGCAGGTGGTTCAGGCGGGTCTGGCAGGTGATTTCGGTGTGTTCGGGGTGTGGTTCCAGCATCTCAGGCACATGGTTCTGGCACGTCTGAGAGGTGGTTCCGGCCGGCCCGACAGGTGTTTCCATGGTGTCCGCCAAGTGGTTCTGGCATAGCTGACAGGTGATGTTGGCGTGACCGGCAGGTGGTTCCAGCCAGCCAGGCAGGTGATTCCGAAGTGTTCACCAAATGGTTGTGGCGTAGCCGGAAGGTGATTTTGGCGTGTCCAGCAGGTGGTTTTGGCGAGTCGAGCAGGTGGTTCTGGCGTGCTCGGCAGGTGCTTCCGGTGTCATTGGCATGTGGTTCCGGCATGTCTGAGAGGTGGTTCCGCCATGCCCGGCAGGTGATTCCGGAGTGTTCGCCAAGTGGTTCTGGCATAGCCGGCAGGTGATTTTGCATGTCCGGCAATGGTCCCGGCCAGTCGAGCCGGTGGTTCCGGCATGTCCGGCAGGTGATTCCGGAGTGTCCGGCATGTGGTTCTGGCACCTCTGAGAGGTGGTTGCGGCATGCCCGGCAGGTGATACCGGAGTGTCTGCCGAGTGGTTCTGGCACCTCTGAGAGGTGGTTCCGGCCGGCCGGAGAGGTGTTTCCGGAGTGTCCGCCAAGTGGTTCTGGCGTAGCTGAAAGGTCATGTTGGCGTGACCGGCAGGTGGTTCCAGCCAGCCCGGCAGGTGATTCCGGAGTGTCTGCCGGGTGGTTCTGGCATAGCTGGCAGGTGATTTTGGCGTGTCCAGCAGGGGGTTCCGGCGAGCTCGGCAGGTGGTACCAGCGTCTCCGGAACATGGTTCTGGCACGTCTGAGAGATGGTTCCGGCCTGCCCGGCAAGTGATTCCGGAGTGTCCGGCATGTGGTTCTGGCACCTCTGAGAGGTGGTTCCGGCATGCCCGGCAGGTGGTTCCGGAGTGTCTGCCGAGTGGTTCTGCCGTAGTCGGCAGGTGATTCTGGCGTGTCCAGCAGGTGGTTCTGGGGAGTGGATCAGGTGGTTCCGGCATACTCGGCAGGTGGTACCGGCGTGTCCGGAACATGGTTCTGGCAAGTCTGAGATGCGGTTCCGGCATGCCCGACAGGTGATTCCGGATTGTCCGCCATGTGGTTCTGGCGTAGCTGGCAGGGGTTTTGGCGTGTACAGCAGGTGGTTCCGGCGAGCTCGGCACGTGGTACCAGCGTTTCCGGAACATGGTTCCGGCACGTCTGAGAGATGGTTCCGGAATGCCAGGCAGGTGATTCCGGAGTGTCCGGCATGTGGTTCTGGCACCTCTGAGAGGTGGTTCCCTCATGCCCGGCAGGTGATTCTGGAGTGTCCGGCATGTGGTTCTGGCACATCTGAGAGGTGGTTCCGGGATGCCCAGCAGGTGGTTCCGGAGTGTCTCCCGAGTGGTTCTGGCGTAGTCGGCAGGTGATTCTGGCATGTCCAGCAGGTGGTTCTGGGGAGTGGATCAGGTGGTTCCGGCATACGCGGCAGGTGGTACCGGCGTGTCCGGAACATGGTTCTGGCAAGTCTGAGAGGCGGTTCCGGCATGCCCGACAGGTGATTCCGGAGTGTTCGCCAAGTGGTTGTGGCGTAGCCGGCAGGTCATTTTGCATGTCCGGCGGTGGTTCCGGCGAGTCGAGCCGGTGGTTCCGGCGTGTCCGGCAGGTGCTTCTGGTGTGACCGGCACGTCTGAGAGTTGGTTCCGGCATGCCCGACAGGTGATTCCGGAGCATCCGCCAAGTGTTTCTGGCGTACCCGGCAGGTGATTTTGGCATGTCCGACAGGTGTTTCTTGCGAGTCCAGCAGGTGGCTCAGGCATGCTCAGCTGGTGCTTCCGGCGTCTCTGGCACGTGGTTCTGGTGTGTCTGAGAGCTGGTTCTGGCATGTCCGGCAGATGATTCCGGAGTGTCCACCAAGTGGTTCTGGTATACCTGGCAGGTGATTTTACCGTGTCCAGCAGGTGGTTCCGGCGAGGTCGGCAGGTGGTACCGGCGTGTCCAGAACATGCCTCTGGCACGTCTGAGAGATGGTTCCGGCATGCCCGGCAGGTGATTCCGGAGTGTCCGGCATGTGGTTCTGGCACCTCTGAGAGGTGGTTCCGGCATGCCCGACAGGTGATTCCGGAGTGTTCGCCAAGTGGTTCTGGCGTAGCCGGCAGGTCATTTTGCATGTCCGGCGGTGGTTCCGGCGAGACGAGCCGGTGGTTCCGGCGTAGCCGGCAGATGATTTTGGCGTGTCCACTAGGTGGTCCTGGGGAGTGGATCAGCTGGTTCCGGCATACTCGGCAGGTGGTACCAGCGTGTCCAGAACATGGTTCTGGCAAGTCTGAGAGGTGGTTCCGGCACGCCCGACAGGTGATTCCGGAGCGTCCGACAAGTGTTTCTGGCGTACCCGGCAGGTGATTTTGGCATGTCCGACAGGTGTTTCTTGCGAGTCGAGCAGGTGGCTCAGGCATGCTCAGCTGGTGCTTCCGGCGTCTCTGGCACGTGGTTCTGGTGTGTCTGAGAGCTGGTTCTGGCATGTCCGGCAGATGATTCCGGAGTGTCCACCAAGTGGTTCTGGTATACGTGGCAGGTGATTTTGGCGTGTCAGGAAGGTGGTTCCGGCTAGTTGAGCAGGTGGATCAGGCGTGGTCGCCAGTGGGTTCAGGCGGGTCTGGCAGGTGGTTTCGGTCCGTTCGGGGAGTGGTTCCGGCATGTTAGGCACATGGTTCTGGCACGTCTGAGAGGTGTTTCCGGCCGGCCGGAGAGGTGTTTCCGGAGTGTCCGCCAAGTGGTTCTGGCGTAGCTGAAAGGTGATGTTGGCGGGACCGGCACGTGGTTCCAGCCAGCCCCGCAGGTGATTCCGGAATGTCTGCCGAGTGGTTCTGGCGTAGCCGGCAGGTGATTTTGGCGTGTCCAGCAGGTGGTTCCGGCGTGTCCGGAACATGGTTCTGGTGTGTCTGAGAGCTGGTTCTGACATGTCCGGCAGATGATTCCAGAGTGTCCACCAATTGGTTGTGGCATACCCGGCAGGTTATTTTAGCGTGTCAGGTAGGTGGTTCCAGCGAGTCGAGTAGGTGGTTCCGGCGTGCTCGGCAGGTGGTTCAGGCGGGTCTGGCTGGTGGTTTCGGTCTGTTCGTGGAGTGGTTCCGGCATCTCAGGCACATTGTTCTGTCACGTCTGATAGGTGGTTCTGGCAGGCCCGACAGGTGTTTCCACGGTGTCCGCCAAGTGGTTCTGGCATAGCTGGGAGGTGATGTTGGCGTGACCGGCATGTGGTTCCGAAGTGTCCGGCATGTGGTTCTGGCACCTCTGAGAGGTGGTTCCAGCATTCCTGGCAGGTGATAGCGGAGTGTCCCCCATTTGGTTCTGGCACCTCTGAGAGGTGGTTCCAGAATTTCTGGCATGTGATTCCGGAGTGTCTGCCGTGTGGTTCTGGCTTTGCCGGCAGTTGATTTTGGCGAGTCCACTAGGTGGTTCTGGGGAGTGGATCAGCTGGTTCCGGCATACTCGGCAGGTGGTACCCGCATGTCCAGAACATGGTTCTGGCAAGTCTGAGAGGTGGTTCCGGCACGCCCGACAGGTGATTCCGGAGCGTCCGCCAAGTGTTTCTGGCGTGCCCGGCAGGTGATTTTGGCATGTCCGACAGGAGTTTCTTGCGAGTCGAGCAGGTGGCTCAGGCATGCTCAGCTGGTGCTTCCGGCGTCTCTGGCACGTGGTTCTGGTGTGTCTGAGAGCTGGTTCTGGCATGTCCGGCAGATGATTCCGGAGTGTCCACCAAGTGGTTCTGGTATACCTGGCAGGTGATTTTGTCGTGTCAGGAAGGTGGTTCCGGCGAGTCGAGTAGGTGCTTCCGGCGTGCTCGGCAGGTGGTTCAGCCGGGTCTGGCAGGTGGTTTCGGTCTTTTCGTGGTGTGGTTCCGGCATCTCAGGCACATGGTTCTGGCACGTCTGAGAGGTGGTTCCGGCCGGCCCGACAGGTGTTTCGATGGTGTCCGCCAAGTGGTTCTGGCATAGCTGGCAGGTGATGTTGGCGTGACCGGCAGGTGGTTCCAGCCAGCACGGCAGGTGATTCCGAAGGGTTCACCAAATGGTTGTGGCGTAGCCGGCAGGTGATTTTGGCGTGTCCAGCAGGTGGTTTTGGCGAGTCGAGCAGGTGGTTCTGGCGTGCTCGGCAGGTGCTTCCGGTGTCATCGGCATGTGGTTCCGGCATGTCTGAGAGGTGGTTCCGCCAAGCCCCGCAGGTGATTCCGGAGTGTTCGCCAAGTGGTTCTGGCGTAGCAGGCAGGTGATTTTGCATGTCCGGCAATGGTTCCGGCAAGTCGAGCCGGTGGTTCCGGCATGTCCGGCAGGTGGTTCCGGCATGCCCGACAGGTGATTCCGGAGTGTCCGGCATGTGGTTCTGGCACCTCTGAGAGGTGGTTGCGGCATGCCCGGCAGGTGATACCGGAGTCTCCGGCATTTGGTTCTGGCACCTCTGAGAGGTGGTTCTGGTATGCCTGGCATGTGATTCCGGAGTGTCTGCCGAGTGGTTCTGGCGTAGCCGGCAGGTGATTTTGGCGCGTCCAGCAGGTGGTTTTGGCGAGTCAAGCAGGTGGTTCTGGCGTGCTCGGCAGGTGCCTCCGGTGTCATTGGCATGTGGTTCCGGCATGTCTGAGAGGTGGTTCCGCCATGCCCGGCAGGTGATTCCGGAGTGTTCCCCAAGTGGTTCTGGCATAGCCGGCAGGTGATTTTGCATGTCCGGCAATGATTCCGGCGAGTCGAGCCGGTGGTTCCGGCATGTCCGTCACGTGGTTCTGGCATGCCCGGCAGGTGATTCCGGAGTGTCCGGCATGTGGTTCTGGCACCTCTGAGAGGTGGTTCCGGCATGCCCGGCAGGTGATACCGGAGTGTTCGCCAAGTGGTTCTGGCGTAGCCGGCAGGTGATTTTGCATGTCCGGCAATGGTTCCGGCGAGTCGAGCCGGTGGTTCCGGAATGTCCGGCAGGTGGTACCGGCATGTCCGGCAGGTGGTTCCGGCATGTCCAGCACGTGGTTCCAGCATGCCCGGCAGGTGATTCCGAAGTGTTCACCAAATGGTTGTGGCGTAGCCGGCAGGTTATTTTGGCGTGTCAGGAAGGTGGTTCCGGCTAGTTGAGCAGGTGGATCAGGCGTGCTCGCCAGGGGGTTCAGGCGGGTCTGGCAGGTGGTTTCGGTCTGTTCGGGGAGTGGTTCCGGCATCTCAGGCACATGGTTCTGGCACGTCTGAGAGGTGTTTCCGGCCGGCTGGAGAGGCGTTTCCGGAGTGTCCGCCAAGTGGTTCTGGCGTAGCTGAAAGGTGACGTTGGCGTGACCGGCAGGTGGTTCCAGCCAGCCCGGCAGGTGATTCCGGAGTGTCTGCCGTATGGTTCTGGCGTAGCTGGCAGGTGAATTTGGCGTGTCCAGCAGGTGGTTCTGGCGAGCTCGGCAGGTGGTACCAGCGTGTCCGGAACATGGTTCTGGCACGTCTGAGAGATGGTTCCGGCATGCCCGGCAGGTGATTCCGGAGTGTCCGGCATGTGGTTCTGGCACCTCTGAGAGGTGCTTCCGGCATGCCCGGCAGGTGGTTCCGGAGTGTCTGCTAAGTGGTTCTGGCGTAGTCGGCAGGTGATTCTGGCGTGTCCAGCAGGTGGTTCTGGGGAGTGGATCAGGTGGTTCCGGCATACTCTGCAGGTGGTACCGGCGTGTCCAGAACATGGTGCTGGCAAGTCTGAGAGGTGGTTCCGGCATGCCCGACAGGTGATTCCGGAGTGTTCGCCAAGTGGTTCTGGCGTAGCCGGCAGGTCATTTTGCATGTCCGGCGGTGGTTCCGGCGAGTCGAGCCGGTGGTTCTGGCGTGTCCAGCAGGTGTTTCCGGTCTGTCCGGCAGGTGGTTCTGGCGTGTCCGGCACGAGGTTCTGGCACGTCTGAGAGTTGGTTCCGGCATGCCCGACAGGTGATTCCGGAGCGTCCGCCAAGTGTTTCTGGCGTACCCGGCAGGTGATTTTGGCGTGTCTGGCAGGTGTTTCTTGCAACTCGAGCATTTGGCTCAGGCATGATCAGCAGGTGCATTCGGCGTGTCTGGCACGTGGTTCTGGTGTGTCTGAGAGCTGGTTCTGGCATGTCCGGCAGATGATTCCGGAGTGTCCACCAAGTGGTTGTGGCATACCCGGCAGGTGATTTCAGCGTGTCAGGTAGGTGGTTCCGGCGAGTCGAGTAGGTGGTTCCGGCGTGCTCGGCAGGTGGTTCAGGCATCTCAGGCACATGGTTCTGGCACGTCTGATAGGTGGTTCCGGCCGGCCCGACAGGTGTTTCCATGGTGTCCGCCAAGTGGTTCTGGCATAGCTGGCAGGTGATGTTGGCATGACCGGCAGGTGGTTCCAGCCAGCCCGGCAGGTGATTCCGAAGAGTTCACCAAATGGTTGTGGCGTAGCCGGCAGGTGATTTTGGCATGTCCAGCAGGAGGTTTTGGCGAGTCGAGCAGGTGGTTCTGGCGTGCTCGGCAGGTGCTTCCGGTGTCATTGGCATGTGGTTCCGGCATGTCTGAGAGGTGGTTCCGCCAAGCCCCGCAGGTGATTCCGGAGTGTTCGCCAAGTGGTTCTGGCGTAGCAGGCAGGTGATTTTGCATGTCCGGCAATGGTTCCGGCAAGTCGAGCCGGTGGTTCCGGCATGTCCGGCAGGTGGTTCCGGCATGCCCGACAGGTGATTCCGGAGTGTCCGGCATGTGGTTCTGGCACCTCTGAGAGGTGGTTGCGGCATGCCCGGCAGGTGATACCGGAGTCTCCGGCATTTGGTTCTGGCACCTCTGAGAGGTGGTTCCGGAATCCCTGGCCTGTGATTCCGGAGTGTCTGCCGAGTGGTTCTGGCGTAGCCGGCAGTTGATTTTGGCGTGTCCACTAGGTGGTTCTGGGGAGTGGATCAGCTGGTTCCGGCATACTCGGCAGGTGGTACCGGCGTGCCCAGAACATGGTTTAGGCAAGTCTGAGAGGTGGTTCCGGCACGCCCGACAGGTGATTCCGGAGCGTCCGCCAAGTGTTTCTGGCGTACCCGGCAGGTGATTTTCACCTGTCCGACAGGTGTGTCTTGCGAGTCGAGCAGGTGGCTGAGGCATGCTCAGCAGGTGCTTCCGGCGTCTCTGGCACATCGTTCTGGTGTGTCTGAGAGCTGGTTCTGGCATGTCCGGCAGAAGATTCCGGAGTGTCCACCAAGTGTTTCTGGTATACCTGGCAGGTGATTTTGGCGTGTCAGGAAGTTGGTTCCGGCTAGTTGAGCAGGTGGATCAGGCGTGGTCGCCAGGGGGTTCAGACGGGTCTGACAGGTGGTTTAGGTCTGTTCGGGGAGTGGTTCCGGCATCTCAGGCACATGGTTCTGGCATGTCTGAAAGGTGGTTCCGGCCGGCCCGACAGGTGTTTCCATGGTGTCCGTCAAGTGGTTCTGGCATAGCTGGCAGGTGATGTTGGCGTGACCGGCAGGTGGTTCCAGCAAGCCCGGCAGGTGATTCCGAAGAGGTCACCAAATAGTTGTGGCGTAGCCAGCAGGTGATTTTGGCGTGTCCAGCAGGTGGTTTTGGCGAGTCGAGCAGGTGGTTCTGGCGTGCTCGGCAGGTGCTTCCGGTGTCATTGGCATGTGGTTCCGGCATGTCTGAGAGGTGGTTCCGGCATGCCCGGCAGGTGGTTCCGGAGAGTCTGCCGAGTGGTTCTGGAGCCAGCCCGGCAGGTGATTCCGAAGAGTTCACCAAATGGTTGTGGCATAGCCGGCAGGTTATTTTGGCGTGTCAGGAAGGTGGTTCCGGCTAGTTGAGCAGGTGGATCAGGCGTGCTCGCCAGTGGGTTCAGGCGGGTCTGGCAGGTGGTTTCGGTCTGTTCGGGCAGTGGTTCCGGCATCTCAGGCACTTGGTTCTGGCACGTCTGAGAGGTGTTTCCGGCCGGCCGGAGAGGCGTTTCCGGAGTGTCCGCCAAGTGGTTCTGGCGTAGCTGAAAGGTGACCTTGGCGTGACCGGCAGGTGGTTCCAGACAGCCCGGCAGGTGATTCCGGAGTGTCTGCCGTGTGGTTCTGGCGTAGCTGGCAGGTGAATTTGGCGTGTCCAGCAGGTGGTTCTGGCGAGCTCGGCAGGTGGTACCCGCGTGTCCGGAACATGGTTCTGGCACGTCTGAGAGATGGTTCCGGCATGCCCGGCAGGTGATTCCGGAGTGTCCGGCATGTGGTTGTGGCACCTCTGAGAGGTGGTTCCGGCATGCCCGGCAGGTGGTTCCGGAGTGTCTGCTAAGTGGTTCTGGCGTAGTCGGCAGGTGATTCTGTCGTGTCCAGCAGGTGGTTCTGGGGAGTGGATCAGGTGGTTCTGGCATACTCTGCAGGTGGTACCGGCGTGTCCAGAACATGGTGCTGGCAAGTCTGAGAGGTGGTTCCGGCATGCCCGACAGGTGATTCCGGAGTGTTCGCCAACTGGTTCTGGTGTAGCCGGCAGGTCATTTTGCATGTCCGGCGGTGGTTCCGGCGAGTCGAGCCGGTGGTTCTGGCGTGTCCAGCAGGTGTTTCCGGTCTGTCCGGGAGGTGGTTCTGGCGTGTCCGGCACGAGGTTCTGGCACGTCTGAGAGTTGGTTCCGGCATGCCCGACAGGTGATTCCGGAGCGTCCGCCAAGTGTTTCTGGCGTACCCGGCAGGTGATTTTGGCGTGTCTGGCAGGTGTTTCTTGGAAGTCGAGCATTTGGCTCAGGCATGATCAGCAGGTGCATTCGGCGTGTCTGGCACGTGGTTCTGGTGTGTCTGAGAGCTGGTTCTGGCATGTCCGGCAGATGATTCCGGAGTGTCCACCAAGTGGTTGTGGCATACCCGGCAGGTGATTTCAGCGTGTCAGGTAGGTGGTTCCAGCGAGTCGAGTAGGTGCTTCCGGCGTGCTCGGCAGGTGGTTCAGCCGGGTCTGGCAGGTGGTTTCGGTCTTTTCGTGGTGTGGTTCCGGCATCTCAGGCACATGGTTCTGGCACGTCTGAGAGGTGGTTCCGGCCGGCCCGACAGGTGTTTCCATGGTGTCCGGCAAGTGGTTCTGGCATAGCTGGCAGGTGATGTTGGCATGACCGGCAGGTGGTTCCAGACAGCCCGGCAGGTGATTCCGAAGGGTTCACCAAATGGTTGTGGCGTAGCCGGCAGGTGATTTTGGCGTGTCCAGCAGGTGGTTTTGGCGAGTCGAGCAGGTGGTTCTGGCGTGCTCGGCAGGTGCTTCCGGTGTCATTGGCATGTGGTTCCGGCATGTCTGAGAGGTGGTTCCGCCATGCCCGGCAGGTGATTCCGGAGTGTTCGCCAAGTGGTTCTGGCGTAGCCGGCAGATGATTTTGCATGTCCGGCAATGGTTCCGGCGAGTCGGGCCGGTGGTTCAGTCATGTCCGGCAGGTGGTTCCGGCATGCCCGGCAGGTGATTCCGGAGTGTCCGGCATGTGGTTCTGGCACCTCTGAGAGGTGGTTCCGGCATGCCCGTCAGGTGATACCGGAGTGTTCGCCAAGTGGTTCTGGTGTAGCCGGCAGGTGATTTTGCATGTCCGGCAATGGTTCCGGCCAGTCGAGCCGGTGGTTCCATATGTCCGGCAGGTGGTTCCGGCATGTCCGGCAGGTGGTTCCGGCATGTCCAGCACGTGGTTCCAGCATGCCCGGCAGGTGATTCCGGAGTGTCAGGCATGTGGTTCTGGCACCTCTGAGAGGTGGTTCCGGCATGCCCGGCAGGTGATACCGGAGTGTCCGGCATTTGGTTCTGGCACCTCTGAGAGGTGGTTCCGGCATGCCCGGCAGGTGATACCGGAGTGTCCGGCATGTGGTTCTGGCACCTCTGAGAGGTGGTTCCGGAATGCCTGGACTGTGACTCCGGAGTGTCTGCTGAGTGGTTCTGGCGTAGCCGGCAGCTGATTTTGGCGTGTCCACTAGGTGGTTCTGGGAAGTGGATAAGCTGATTCCGGCATACTCGGCAGGTGGTACCGGCGTGTCCAGAACATGGTTCTGGCAAGTCTGAGAGGTGGTTCCGGCACGCCCGACAGGTGATTCCGGAGCGTCCGCCACGTGTTTCTGGCGTACCCGGCAGGTGATTTTGGCATGTCCGACAGGTGTATCTTGCGAGTCGAGCAGGTGGCTCAGGCATGCTCAGCTGGTGCTTCCGGCGTCTCTGGCACGTGGTTCTGGTGAGTCTGAGAGCTGGTTCTGGCATGTCCGGCAGATGATTCCGGAGTGTCCACCAAGAGGTTGTGGCATACCCGGCAGGTGATTTTAGCGTGTCAGGTAGGTGGTTCCAGCGAGTCGAGTAGGTGGTTCCGGCGTGCTCGGCAGGTGGTTCAGGCGGGTCTGGCAAGTGGTTTCGGTCTGTTCGGGGTGTGGTTCCGGCATCTCAGGCACATGATTCTGGCACGTCTGATAGGTGGTTCCGGCCGGCCCGACAGGTGTTTCCATGGTGTCTGCCAAGTGGTTCTGGCATAGCTGGCAGGTGATGTTGGCGTGACCAGCAGGTGGTTCCAGCCAGCCCGGCAGGTGATTCCGAAGTGTTCACCAAATGGTTGTGGCGTAGCCGGCAGGTGATTTTGGCGTGTCCAGCAGGTGGTTTTGGCGAGTCGAGCAGGTGGTTCTGGCGTGCTCGGCAGGTGCTTCCGGTGTCATTGGCATGTGGTTCCGGCATGTCTGAGAGGTGGTTCCGCCATGCCCGGCAGGTGATTCCGGAGTGTTCGCCAAGTGGTTCTGGCGTAGCCGGCAGATGATTTTGCATGTCCGGCAATGCTTCCGGCGAGTCGGGCCGGTGGTTCAGTCATGTCCGGCAGGTGGTTCCGGCATGCCCGTCAGGTGATACCGGAGTGTTCGCCAAGTGGTTCTGGTGTAGCCGGCAGGTGATTTTGCATGTCCGGCAATGGTTCCGGCCAGTCGAGCCGGTGGTTCCGTATGTCCGGCAGGTGGTTCCGGCATGTCCGGCAGGTGGTTCCGGCATGTCCAGCACGTGGTTCCAGCATGCCCGGCAGGTGACTCCGGAGTGTCAGGCATGTGGTTCTGGCACCTCTGAGAGGTGGTTCCGGCACGCCCGACAGGTGATTCCGGAGCGTCCGCCACGTGTTTCTGGCGTACCCGGCAGGTGATTTTGGCATGTCCGACAGGTGTATCTTGCGAGTCGAGCAGGTGGCTCAGGCATGCTCAGCTGGTGCTTCCGGCGTCTCTGGCACGTGGTTCTGGTGTGTCTGAGAGCTGGTTCTGGCATGTCCGGCAGATGATTCCGGAGTATCCACCAAGTGGTTCTTGTATACCTGGCAGGTGATTTTGGCGTGTCCAGCAGGTGGTTTTGGCGAGTCAAGCAGGTGGTTGTGGCGTGCTTGGCAGGTGCTTCCGGTGTCATTGGCATGTGGTTCCGGCATGTCTGAGAGGTGGTTCCGGCATGCCCGGCAGGTGGTTCCGGAGTGTCTGCCGAGTGGTTCTGGAGCCAGCCCGGCAGGAGATTCCGAAGAGTTCACCAAATGGTTGTGGCGTAGCCGGCAGGTGATTTTGGCGTGTCAGGAAGTTGGTTCCGGCTAGTTGAGCAGGTGGATCAGGCGTGCTCGCCAGGGGGTTCAGGCGGGTCTGGCAGGTGGTTTCGGTCTCTTCGGGGAGTGGTTCCGGCATCTCAGGCACATGGTTCTGGCACGTTTGAGAGGTGGTTCCGGCCGGCCGGAGAGGTGTTTCCGGAGTGTCCGCCAAGTGGTTCTTGCGTAGCTGAAAGGAGATGTTGGCGTGACCGGCAGGTGGTTCCAGCCAGCCCGGCAGGTGATTCCGGAGTGTCTGCCGTGTGGTTCTGGCGTAGCTGGCAGGTGAATTTGGCGTGTCCAGCAGGTGGTTCCGGCGAGCTCGGCAGGTGGTACCAGCGCGTCCGGAACATGGTTCTGGCACGTCTGAGAGATGGTTCCGTCATGCGAGGCCGGTGATTCCGGAGTGTCCAGCATGTGGTTCTGGCACCTATGAAAGGTGGTTCCGGCATGCCCGGCAGGTGATTCCGGAGTGTCCGACATGTGGTTCTGGCACCTCTGAGAGGTGGTTCCGGCATGCCCGGCAGGTGGTTCCGGAGTGTCTGCTGAGTGGTTGTCGCGTAGTCGGCAGGTGATTCTGGCGTGTCCAGCAGGTGGATGTGGGGAGTGGATCAGGTGGTTCCGGCATACTCGGCAGGTGGCACCGGCGTGTCCGGAACATGGTTCTGGCAAGTCTGTGAGGCGGTTGCGGCATGCCCGACAGGTGATTCCGGAGTGTTCACCAAGTGGTTCTGGCGTAGCCGGCAGGTCATTTTGCATGTCCAGCCTTGGTTCCGGCGACTCGTGCCGGTGGTTCCGGCGTGTCCGGCAGGTGGTTCTGGCGTGACCGGCACGAGGTTCTGGCACGTCTGAGAGTTGGCTCCGGCATGCCCGACAGGTGATTCCGGAGTGTCCGCCACATGGTTCTGGCGTACCCGGCAGGTGATTTTGGCGTGTCTGGCAGGTGTTTCTTGCAAGTCGAGCATTTGGCTCAGGTATGCTCAGCAGGTGCTTCCGGCGTTTCTGGCACGTGGTTCTGGTGTGTCTGAGAGCTGGTTCTGTCATGTCCGGCAGATGATTCCAGAGTGTCCACCAAGTGGTTGTGGCATACCCGGCAGGTGATTTTAGCGTGTCAGGTAGGTGGTTCCAGCGAGTCGAGTAGGTGGTTCCGGCGTGCTCGGCAGGTGGTTCAGGCGGGTCTGGCAAGTGGTTTCGGTCTGTTCGGGGTGTGGTTCCGGCATCTCAGGCACATGGTTCTGGCACGTCTGAGAGGTGGTTCCGGCCGGCCCGACAGGTGTTTCCATGGTGTCCGTCAAGTGGTTCTGGCATAGCTGGCAGGTGATGTTGGCGTGACCGGCAGGTGGTTCCAGCAAGCCCGGCAGGTGATTCCGAAGAGTTCACCAAATAGTTGTGGCGTAGCCGGCAGGTGATTTTGGCGTGTCCAGCAGGTGGTTTTGGCGAGTCGAGCAGGTGGTTCTGGCGTGCTCGGCAGGTGCTTCCGGTGTCATTGGCATGTGGTTCCGGCATGTCTGAGAGGTGGTTCCGGCATGCCCGGCAGGTGGTTCCGGAGAGTCTGCCGAGTGGTTCTGGAGCCAGCCCGGCAGGTGATTCCAAAGAGTTCACCAAATGGTTGTGGCGTAGCCGGCAGGTTATTTTGGCGTGTCAGGACGGTGGTTCCGGCTAGTTGAGCAGGTGGATCAGGCGTGCTCGCCAGGGGGTTCAGGCGGGTCTGGCAGGTTGTTTCCGTCTGTTCGGGGAGTGGTTCTGGCATCTCAGGCACTTGGTTCTGGCACGTCTGAGAGGTGTTTCCGGCCGGCCGGAGAGGTGTTTCCGGAGTGTCCGCCAAGTGGTTCTGGCGTAGCTGAAAGGTGATGTTGGCGTGACCGGCAGGTGGTTCCAGACAGCCCGGCAGGTGATTCCGGAGTGTCTGCCGTGTGGTTCTGGCGTAGCTGGCAGGTGAATTTGGCGTGTCCAGCAGGTGGTTCTGGCGATCTCGGCAGGTGGTACCAGCGTGTCCGGAACATGGTTCTGGCACGTCTGAGAGGCGGTTCCGGCATGCCTGGCAGGTGATCCCGGAGAGTCCTCCAAGTGGTTCTGGTGTACCCCGCAGGTGTTTCTGATGTGTCCGTCTATTGGTTCTGGTGAGTCGAGCAGGTGGTTCCGGCGTGTTCGGCAGGTGGTTCCGGCAGGTCCGGCAGGTGTTTGCCGTCTGTCCATGACGTGGTTCCGACATGCCCTCAAGGTGATTCTGGAGTGTCCACCAAGTGGTTTTGGCGTAGCCGGCATATGATTTTGGGCTGTGAGGCAGGTGGTTCCGGCATGTCCAGCAGGTGGTTCCGGCGAGCTCGACAGCTGCTTCTCGTTTCTTCGGCACGTGGTTGTGGCACGTCTGAGAGATGGCTCCGGCACGCCCGGCAGGTGATTCCGGAGTGTCCGGCATGTGGTTCTGGCACCTCTGAGAATTTGTGTCGGCATGCACTTCACGTGATTCCGGCTTGTCCACCACGTGCTTCTGTTGCAGCGGGCAGGGGATTTTGGCGTGTCCGGCAGGTGGGACCGGTGAGTCAAGCAGGTGGTTCCGGCGAGTGTTTCCTGTGTTTCCGGTCTGTCCGGGAGATGGTTGCGGCCTGTCCGGCACGTGCTTCTGGCACTTCGGAGAGGTTGTGCTGGCATGCCCGGCAGGTGATTCTGGAGTGTCCGCCAAGTGGTTCTGGCGTAGCCGGCAGGTGATTTTGGCGTGTCCGGCAGGTGGTTCTGGGGAGTGGATCAGGAAATTCCGGCATTCTCGGCAGGTGCTACCTCTGTCTCCTGCATGTGGCTGTGGCACCTCTGAGAGGTGGTTCCAGCATGCCCTGCAGGTGATTCCGGAGTGTCCGACAAGTGGTTGTGGCGTAGCGGGCTGGTGATTCTGGCGTGTCCGGCAGGTGGTTCTGGTCTGTCCTGGAGGTGGTTCCGGAGTGTCTGCCGAGTGGTTCTGGCGTAGCCGGCAGGTGTTTTTTGGCGTGTCCAGCAGGTGGTTCTGGGGAGTGGAGCAGGTGGTTCTGGCATACTCAGCAGGTGGTTGCGGCGTGTCCGGCACATGGTTCTGGCACGTCTGAGATGTGGTTCTGGCATGCCCGGCAGGTGATCCCGGAGTGTCCGGCATGTGGTTCTGGCACCTCTGAGAGGTGGTTCCGGAATGCCTGACATGTGATTCCGGAGTGTCTGCCGAGTGGTTCTGGCGTAGCCGGCAGGTGATTTTGGCGTGTCCGGCAGGTGGTTCTGGGGAGTGGAGCAGGTGGTTCCGGCGTGTCCGGCAGGAGGTTCCGGTCTGTCCGGCAGGTGGTTCTGGCGTGTCCGGCACGAGGTTCTGACACGTCTGAGAGGTGGTTCCGGCATGGCCGACAGGTGATTCCGGAGTGTCCGCCACGTGGTTCTTGCGTACCCGGCAGGTGATTTTGGCGTGTCTGGCAGGTGTGTTTTGCAAGTCGAGCATGTGGCTCAGGCATGCTCAGCAGGTGATTCCGGCGTTCCGGCACGTGGTTCTGGAACTTCTGAGAGGTGGTTCTGGCATGTCCGGCAGATGATTCCGGAGTGTCCATCACGTGGTTCTGGCGTAGCCGGCTGGTGAATTTGGAGTGTCGAGCAGGTGGTTCCGGCGAGCTCGGCAGGTGGTACCGGCGTGTCCGGAACATGGTTCTGGCACGTCTGAGAGATGGTTCCGGCATTCCTGTCAGGTGGTTCCGGAGTGTCTGCCGAGTGGTTCTGGCGTAGCCGGCAGTTGATTTTGGCGTGTCCAGCAGGTGGTTCTGGGGAGTGTTTCCTGTGTTTCCGGTCTTTCCGGGAGATGGTTCCGGCCTGTACGGCACGTGCTTCTGGCACTTCGGAGAGGTTGTGCTGGCATGCCCGGCAGGGGATTCTGGAGTGTCCGCCAAGTGGTTTTGGCATAGCCGGCATATGATTTTGGCTTGTGAGGCAGGTGGTTCCGGCATGTCCCGCAGGTGGTTCCGGCGAGCTCGGCAGGTGATTCCGGAGTGTCCTGCATGTGGTTCTGGCACCTATGAGAGGTGGTTCCGGCATGCCCGTCAGTTGATCCCGGAGAGTCCTCCAAGTGCTTCTGGCGTACCCCGCAGGTGTTTCTGATGTGTCCAGCTGGTGGCTCTGGGGAGTCGAGCAGGTGGTTCCGGCGTGTTCGGCTGGTGGTTCCGGCAGGTCCGGCAGGTGTTTGCCGTCTGTCCATTACGTGGTTCCGACATGCGCGCAAGGTAATTCTGGAGTGTCCACCAAGTGGTTTTGGCGTAGCCGGCATATGATTTTGGCCTGTGAGGCAGGTGGTTCCGGCATGTCCAGCAGGTGGTTCCGGCGAGCTCGGCAGGTGCTTCTGGTCTCTTCGGCATGTGGTTGTGGCACGTCTGATAGATGGTTCCAGCACGCACGGCAGGTTATTCCGGAGTGTCCATCATGTGGTTCTGGCACCTCTGAGAGTTGGTTCCGGCATGCCCGGCTGGTGATTCCGGAGTCTCCGGCATGTGGTTCTGGCACCTCTGAGAGGTTGTTCCGGAATGCCTGACATGTGATTCCGGAGTGTCTGCCGAGTCGCTCTTGCATAGCCGGCAGCTGATTCTGGCGTGTCCAGCAGGTGGTTCTGGGGAGTGGATCAGGTGGTTCCGGCATACTCGGCAGGTGGTACCAGCGTGTCCGGAACATGGTTCTGGCAAGTCTGATAGGTGGTTCCGCCATGCCCAGCAGGTGATTCCCGAGTGTTCGCCAAGTGGTTCTGCCGTAGCCGGCAGGTGATTTTGCATGTCTGGAGGTGGTTCCGGCGAGTCGAGCCGGTGGTTCCGGCGTGTCCGGCAGGTGGTTCCGGTCTGTCCAGCTGGTGGCTCTGGGGTGTCCGGCAAGAGCTTCTGGCACGTCTGAGAGGTTGTGTCGGCATGCACTTCACGTGATTCCGGCTTGTCCACCAAGTGGTTCTGGTGTAGCGGGCAGGTGGTTCCGGCGTGTCCGGCAGGTGGTTCCGGTCTGTCCGGCAGGTGGTTCTGGCGTGTCCTGCATGAGGTTCTGACACGTCTGAGAGGTGGTTCCGGCATGGCCGACAGGTGATTCCGGAGTGTCCGCCACGTGGTTCTTGCGTACCCGGCAGGTGATTTTGGCGTGTCTGGAAGGTGTGTTTTGCAAGTCGAGCATGTGGCTCAGGCATGTTCAGCAGGTGATTCCGGCGTGTCCGTCACGTGGTTCTGGAACGTCGAGAGGTGGTTCTGGCATGTCCGGCAGATGATTCCGGAGTGTCCACCACGTGGTTCTGGCGTAGCCGGATGGTGAATTTGGCGTGTCGAGCAGTTGGTTCCGGCGAGCTCGGCAGGTGGTACCGGCGTGTCCGGAACATGGTTCTGGCACGTCTGAGAGATGGTTCTGGCATGCCCGGCAGGTGGTTCCGGAGTGTCTGCCGAGTGGTTCTGGCGTAGCCGGCAGTTGATTTTGGCGTGTCCAGCAGGTGGTTCTGGGGAGTGGATAAGGATGGTTCCGGCATGCCCGGCAGGTGGTTCCGGGGTGTCTGCCGAGTGGTTCTGGCGTAGCCGGCAGGTGATTTTGGCGTGTCCAACAGGTGGTTTTGGCGAGTCGAGCTGGCGGTTCTGGCGTGTTCAGCTTGTGCTTCCGGTGTCATTGGCTTGTGGTTCCGGCATGTCTGAGGCGTGGTTCCGCCATGCCCGGCAGGTGATTCCCGAGTGTTCGCCACGTGGTTCTGCCATAGCCGGCAGGTGATTTTGCATGTCCGGCAATGGTTCCGGATATTCGAGCCGCTGCTTCCGGCGTGTCCGGCAGGTGGTTCCGGTCTGTCCAGCAGGTGGTTCTGGGGTGTCCGGCACGAGGTTCTGGCACGTCTGAGAGGTTGTGTCGGCATGCACTTCACGTGATTCCATCTTGTCCACAAAGTGGTTCTGGTGTGGCGGGCAGGTGATTTTGGCGTGTCCGGCAGGTGGGACCGGTGACTCAAGCAGGTGGTTCCGGCGAGTGTTTCCTGTGTTTCCGGTCTGTCCGGGAGATGGTTCCGGCCTGTCCGGCACGTGCTTCTGGCACTTCGGAGAGGTTGTGCTGGCATGCCCGGCAGGTGATTCTGCTGTGTCCACCAAGTGGTTCTGGCGTAGCTGGCAGGTGATTTTGGCGTGTCCGGCAGGTGGTTCTGGGGAGTGGATCAGGAACTTCCGGCATTCTCGGCAGGTGCTACCTCCGTCTCCTGCATGTGGCTGTGGCACCTCTGAGAGGTGGTTCCGGCATGCCCGGCAGGTGATCCCGGAGAGTCCTCCAAGTGGTTCTGGTGTACCCCGCAGGTGTTTCTGATGTGTCCGGCTGTTGGCTCTGGTGAGTCGAGCAGGTGGTTCCGGCGCGTTCGGCAGGTGGTTCTGGCAGGTCCGGCAGGTGTTTGCCGTCTGTCCATGACGTGGTTCCGACATGCCCGCAAGGTGATTCTGGAGTGCCCACCAAGTGGTTTTGGCGTAGCCGGCATATGATTTTGGCCTGTGAGGCAGGTGGTTCCGGCATGTCCAGCAGGTGGTTCCGGCGAGCTCGGCAGGTGCTTCTGGTCTCTTCGGCACGTGGTTGTGGCACGTCTGAGAGATGGTTCCGGCCCGCCTGGCAGGTGATTCCGGAGTGTCCGGCATGTGGTTCTGGCACCTCTGAGAGGTGGTTCCGGAATGCCTGACATGTGATTCCGGAGTGTCTGCCGAGTGGTTCTGGCGTAGCCGGCAGGTGATTTTGGCGTGTCCGGCAGGTGGTTCTGGGGTGTGGAGCAGGAACTTCCGGCATTCTCGGCAGGTGCTACCGCCGTCTCCTGCATGTGGCTGTGGCACCTCTGAGAGGTGGTTCCAGCATGCCCGGCAGGTGATTCCGGAGTGTCCGACAAGTGGTTGTGGCGTAGCCGGATGGTGATTCTGGCGTGTCCGGAAGGTGGTTCTGGCGAGTCAAGCAGGTGGTCCCGGCGTGTCCGGCAGGTGGTTCCGGTCTGTCCTGGAGGTGGTTCCGGGTGTCTGCCGAGTGGTTCTGGCGTAGCCGGCAGGTGATTTTGGCGTGTCCAGCAGGTGGTTCTGGGGAGTGGAGCAGGTGGTTCCAGCATACTCGGCAGGTGGTTGCGGCGTTTCCGGCACATGGTGCTGGCACGTCTGAGAGGTGGTTCCGGCATGCCCGGCAGGTGATCCCGGAGTGTCCGGCATGTGGTTCTGGCACCTCTGAGAGGTGGTTCCAGAAGGCCTGACATGTGATTCCGGAGTGTCTGCCGAGTGGTTCTGGCGTAGCCGGCAGGTGATTTTGGCGTGTCCAGCAGGTGGTTCCGGCGAGCTCGGCAGGTGGTCCCGGCGTGTCCGGAACATGGTTCTGGCACATCTGAGAGATGGTTCCGGCATGCCCGGCAGGTGATTCCGGAGTCTCCGGCATGTGGTTCTGGCACCTCTGAGAGCTGGTTCCGGCATGCCCGGCAGGTGATTCCGGAGTGTTCCCCAAGTGGTTCTGGCGTAGCCGGCAGGTGATTTTGGCGTGTCCGAGGTGGTGCTGGGGAGTGGATCAGGTGGTTCCGGCATACTCGGCAGGTGGT
>NW_027227698.1:0-23900 GCF_037783145.1 Equus przewalskii | reverse complement strand
CACCCCTCGCTTACAGCCAACTGGGAACATCTCTTACAAAAGCCTGTGAAACGCAGTTTCTTTGCAGGCCTGATCTGCCTGAAGTAGATCTTATGCTCTGGGTGTGCTACATTGCCCTAGAGCTGAAAGGCACAACGTGCAGGCTTCTTTCCAAAGGGCGAGTTGGGCCCCAAAGCATCTTGCTTCCAGCTCTTTGGGAAGCTAAGAAACAACGCGCTCTGCACACCTCTCTTAAGCCAACAGGGAACATCTGTTACAAAGGCCTGTGAAACGCAGTTTCTCTGCAGGCCTGATCTGGCTGAGTAGAACTTCTGCTCTGGGTGTGCTACATTGCCCTAGAGCTGAAAGGCACAACGTGAAGTCTTCTTTTCAAAGGGCGAGCTGGGCCCCAAAGCAGCATGCTTCCAGCTCCTTAGGAAGCTAAGAAACAACTCGCTCTGCACTCCTCTCTTACAGCCATCGGGCAACATCTCCTGCAAATGCCTTTGAAACGCAGTTTCCTTGCAGGCCTTATCTGGCTGAAGTAGAACTGCTCTGGGTGTGCTACATTGCCCTAGAGCTGCAAGGCACAACGTGCAGTGTTCTTTCCAAAGGGCGAGTTGGGCCCCAAACCATCTTGCTTCCAGCTCTTAGGGAAGCTAAGAAACAACTCGCTCTGCACAGTGCTCTTACAGCCTACCGGGACATATTTTACAAAGGACTGTGAAACGCAGATTCTCTGCAGGCCTGATCTGGCTGAAGTAGAACTTCTGCTCTGGGTGTGCTACATTGCCCTAGAGCTGCAAGGCACAAAGTGCTGTCTTCTTTCAAAAGGGCGAGTTGGGCCCCAAAGCATCTTGCTTCCAGCTCTTTGGGAAGCTAAAAAACAACTCCCTCTGAAGTCCTCTCTTACACCCTACCGTAAACATCTACTGAAAATGCCTGTGAAATGCAGTTTCCTTGCAGGTCTGATCTAGCTGAAGTAGAACTTCTGCTCTGGGTGTGCTACATTGCCCTAGACCTGAAAGGCACAACGTGCAGTCTTCTTTCCAAAGGGCGAGTTGGGCCCCAAAGCATCTTGCCTCCAGCTAAATTGGAAGCTAACAAACAACTCCCTCTGTACTCCTCTCTTACAGCCATCCGGCAACATCTCCTGCATATGCCTTTGAAACGCAGTTTCTTTGCTGGCCTTATCTGGCTGAAGTAGAACTTCTGCTCTGGGTGTGCTACACTGCCCTACAGCTGAAAGGCACAACGTGCAGTGTACTTTCCAAAGGGCGAGATGGGCCCCAAAGCATCTTGCTTCCAGCTCTTTGGGAAGCTAAGAAACAACTCGCTCTGCACAGTGCTCTTACAGCCTACCGGGAACATCTCTTACAAAGGCCTGTGAAACGCAGTTTCTTTGCAGGCCTGATCTTGCTGAAGTAGAACTTCTGCTCTGCGTGTGCTACATTGCCCTAGAGCTGAAAGGGAAAAAGTGCAGTCTTCTTTCCAAAGGGCGAGTTGGGATCCAAAGCATCTTGCTTCCAGCTCTTTGGGAAGCTAAGAAACAACTCGCTCTGCACACCTCTCTGAAGGCAAAGGGAACATCTCTTCCAAAGGCCTGTGAAACGCAGTTTCCTTGCAGGCCTGATCTGGCTGAAGTAGGACTTCTGCTCTGGGTGTGCTACATTGCCCTAGAGCTGAAAGGCACAACGTGCAGGCTTCTTTCCAAAGGGCGAGTTGGGCCCCACAGCATCTTGCTTCCAGCTCTTTGGGAAGCTAAGAAACAACTCGCTCTGCACAGTGCTCTTACAGCCTACCGGGAACATCTCTTCCCAAGGCCTGTGAAACGCAGTTTCTTTGCAGGCCTGATCTGGCTGAAGTAGGACTTCTGCTCTGGGTGTGCTACATTGCCCTAGAGCTGAAAGGCACAACGTGCAGGCTTCTTTCCAAAGGGCGAGTTGGGCTCCACAGCATCTTGCTTCCAGCTCTTTGGGAAGCTAAGAAACAACTCGCTCTGCACAGTGCTCTTACAGCCTACCGGGAACATCTCTTCCAAATGGCTGTGAAACGCAGTTTCTTTGCAGGCCTGATCTGGCAGAAGTAGGACTTCTGCTCTGGGTGTGCTACATTGCCCTAGATCTGAAAGGCACAACGTGCAGGCTTCTTTCCAAAGGGCGAGTTGGGCCCCACAGCATCTTGCTTCCAGCTCTTTGGGAAGCTAAGAAACAACTCGCTCTGCACAGTGCTCTTACAGCCTACCGGGAACATCTCTTCCAAAGGCCTGTGAAACGCAGTTTCTTTGCAGGCCTGATCTGGCTGAAGTAGGACTTCTGCTCTGGGTGTGCTACATTGCCCTAGAGCTGAAAGGCACAACGTGCAGGCTTCTTTCCAAAGGGCGAGTTGGGCCCCACAGCATCTTGCTTCCAGCTCTTTGGGAAGCTAAGAAACAACTCGCTCTGCACAGTGCTCTTACAGCCTACCGGGAACATCTCTTCCAAAGGCCTGTGAAACGCAGTTTCTTTGCAGGCCTGATCTGGCAGAAGTAGGACTTCTGCTCTGGGTGTGCTACATTGCCCTAGAGCTGAAAGGCACAACGTGCCGGCTTCTTTCCAAAGGGCGAGTTGGGCCCCACAGCATCTTGCTTCCAGCTCTTTGGGAAGCTAAGAAACAACTCGCTCTGCACAGTGCTCTTACAGCCTAGTGGGAACATCTCTTCCAAAGGCCTGTGAAACGCAGTTTCTTTGCAGGCCTGATCTGGCTGAAGTAGGACTTCTGCTCTGGGTGTGCTACATTGCCCTAGAGCTGAAAGGCACAACGTGCAGGCTTCTTTCCAAAGGGCGAGTTGGGCCCCACAGCATCTTGCTTCCAGCTCTTTGGTAAGCTAAGAAACAACTCGCTCTGCACAGTGCTCTTACAGCCTACCGGCAACATCTCTTCCCAAGGCCTGTGAAACGCAGTTTCCTTGCAGGCCTGATCTGGCTGAAGTAGGACTTCTGCTCTGGGTGTGCTACATTGCCCTAGAGCTGAAAGGCACAACGTGCAGGCTTCTTTCCAAAGGGCGAGTTGGGCCCCACAGCATCTTGCTTCCAGCTCTTTGGGAAGCTAAGAAACAACTCGCTCTGCACAGTGCTCTTACAGCCTACCGGGAACATCACTTCCAAAGGCCTGTGAAACGCAGTTTCTTTGCAGGCCTGATCTGGCTGAAGTAGGACTTCTGCTCTGGGTGTGCTACATTGCCCTAGAGCTGAAAGGCACAACGTGCAGGCTTCTTTCCAGAGAGCGAGTTGGGCCCCACAGCATCTTGCTTCCAGCTCTTTGGGAAGCTAAGAAACAACTCGCTCTGCACAGTGCTCTTACAGCCTAGCAGGAACATCTCTTCCAAATGGCTGTGAAACGCAGTTTCTTTGCAGGCCTGATCTGGCAGAAGTAGGACTTCTGCTCTGGGTGTGCTACATTGCCCTATAGCTGAAAGGCACAACGTGCAGGCTTCTTTCCAAAGGGCGAGTTGGGCCCCACAGCATCTTGCTTCCAGCTCTTTGGGAAGCTAAGAAACAACTCGCTCTGCACAGTGCTCTTACAGCCTACCGGGAACATCTCTTCCAAAGGCCTGTGAAACGCAGTTTCTTTGCAGGCCTGATCTGGCTGAAGTAGGACTTCTGCTCTGGGTGTGCTACATTGCCCTAGAGCTGAAAGGCACAACGTGCAGGCTTCTTTCCAAAGGGCGAGTTGGGCCCCACAGCATCTTGCTTCCAGCTCTTTGGGAAGCTAAGAAACAACTCGCTCTGCACAGTGCTCTTACAGCCTACCGGGAACATCTCTTCCAAAGGCCTGTGAAACGCAGTTTCTTTGCAGGCCTGATCTGGCAGAAGTAGGACTTCTGCTCTGGGTGTGCTACATTGCCCTAGAGCTGAAAGGCACAACGTGCCGGCTTCTTTCCAAAGGGCGAGTTGGGCCCCACAGCATCTTGCTTCCAGCTCTTTGGGAAGCTAAGAAACAACTCGCTCTGCACAGTGCTCTTACAGCCTACCGGGAACATCTCTTCCAAAGGCCTGTGAAACGCAGTTTCTTTGCAGGCATGATCTGGCTGAAGTAGGATTTCTGCTCTGGGTGTGCTACATTGCCCTAGAGCTGAAAGGCACAACGTGCAGGCTTCTTTCCAGAGGGCGAGTTGGGCCCCACAGCATCTTGCTTCCACCTCTTTGGGAAGCTAAGAAACAACTCGCTCTGCACAGTGCTCTTACAGCCTACCGGGAACATCTCTTCCAAAGGCCTGTGAAACGCAGTTTCTTTGCAGGCCTGATCTGGCTGAAGTTGGACTTCTGCTCTGGGTGTGCTACATTGCCCTAGAGCTGAAAGGCACAACGTGCAGGCTTCTTTCCAAAGGGCGAGTTGGGCCCCACAGCATCTTGCTTCCAGCTCTTTGGGAAGCTAAGAAACAACTCGCTCTGCACAGTGCTCTTACAGCCTACCGGGAACATCTCTTCCAAAGGCCTGTGAAACGCAGTTTCTTTGCAGGCCTGATCTGGCTGAAGTAGGACTTCTGCTCTGGGTGTGCTACATTGCCCTAGAGCTGAAAGGCACAACGTGCCGGATTCTTTCCAAAGGGCGAGTAGGGCCCCACAGCATCTTGCTTACAGCTCTTTGGGAAGCTAAGAAACAACTCGCTCTGCACAGTGCTCTTACAGCCTACCGGGAACATCTCTTCCAAAGGCCTGTGAAACGCAGTTTCTTTGCAGGCCTGATCTGGCTGAAGTAGGACTTCTGCTCTGGGTGTGCTACATTGCCCTAGAGCTGAAAGGCACAACGTGCAGGCTTCTTTCCAAAGGGCGAGTTGGGCCCCACAGCATCTTGCTTCCAGCTCTTTGGGAAGCTAAGAAACAACTCGCTCTGCACAGTGCTCTTACAGCCTACCGGGAACATCTCTTCCAAAGGCCTGTGAAACGCAGTTTCTTTGCAGGCCTGATCTGGATGAAGTAGGAATTCTGCTCTGGGTGTGCTACATCGCCCTAGAGCTGAAAGGCACAACGTGCAGGCTCCTTTCCAAAGGGCGAGTTGGGCCCCATAGCATCTTGCTTCCAGCTCTTTGGGAAGCTAAGAAACAACTCGCTCTGCACAGTGCTCTTACAGCCTACCGGGAACATCTCTTCCAAAGGCCTGTGGAACGCAGTTTCTTTGCAGGCCTGATCTGGCTGAAGTGGGACTTCTGCTCTGGGTGTGCTACATTGCCCTAGAGCTGAAAGGCACAACATGAAGGCTTCTTTCCAAAGGGCGAGTTGGGCCCCACAGCATCTTGCTTCCAGCTCTTTGGGAAGCTAAGAAACAACTCGCTCTGCACAGTGCTCTTACAGCCTACCGGGAACATCTCTTCCAAAGGCCTGTGAAACGCAGTTTCTTTGCAGGCCTCATCTGGCTGAAGTAGGACTTCTGCTCTGGGTGTGCTACATTGCCCTAGGGCTGAAAGGCACAACGTGCAGGCTTCTTTCCAAAGGGCGAGTTGGGCCCCACAGCATCTTGCTTCCAGCTCTTTGGGAAGCTAAGAAACAACTCGCTCTGCACAGTGCTCTTACAGCCTACCGGGAACATCTCTTCCAAAGGCCTGTGAAACGCAGTTTCTTTGCAGGCCTGATCTGGCTGAAGTAGGACTTCTGCTCTGGGTGTGCTACATTGCCCTAGAGCTGAAAGGCACAACGTGCAGGCTTCTTTCCAAAGGGCGAGTTGGGCCCCACAGCATCTTGCTTCCAGCTCTTTGGGAAGCTAAGAAACAAGTCGCTCTGCACAGTGCTCTTACAGCCTACCGGGAACATCTCTTCCAAAGGCCTGTGAAACGCAGTTTCTTTGCAGGCCTGATCTGGCAGAAGTAGGACTTCTGCTCTGGGTGTGCTACATTGCCCTAGAGCTGAAAGGCACAACGTGCAGGCTTCTTTCCAAAGGGCGATATGGGCCCCACAGCATCTTGCTTCCAGCTCTTTGGCAAGCTAAGAAACAACTCTCTCTGCACAGTGCTCTTACAGCCTACCGGGAACATCTCTTCCAAAGGCCTGTGAAACGCAGTTTCTTTGCAGGCCTGATCTGGCTGAAGTAGGACTTCTGCTCTGGGTGTGCTACATTGCCCTAGAGCTGAAAGGCACAACGTGCAGGCTTCTTTCCAAAGGGCGAGTTGGGCCCCACAGCATCTTGCTTCCAGCTCTTTGGGAAGCTAAGAAACAACTCGCTCTGCACAGTGCTCTTACAGCCTACTGGGAACATCTCTTCCAAAGGCCTGTGAAACGCAGTTTCTTTGCAGGCCTGATCTGGCTGAAGTAGGACTTCTGCTCTGGGTGTGCTACATTGCCCTAGAGCTGAAAGGCACAACGTGCAGGCTTCTTTCCAGAGGGCGAGTTGGGCCCCACAGCATCTTGCTTCCAGCTCTTTGGGAAGCTAAGAAACAACTCGCTCTGCACAGTGCTCTTACAGCCTACCGGGAACATCTCTTCCAAAGGCCTGTGAAACGCAGTTTCTTTGCAGGCCTGATCTGGCTGAAGTAGGACTTCTGCTCTGGGTGTGCTACATTGCCCTAGAGCTGAAAGGCACAACGTGCAGGCTTCTTTCCAAAGGGCGAGTTGGGCCCCACAGCATCTTGCTTCCAGCTCTTTGGGAAGCTAAGAAACAACTCGCTCTGCACAGTGCTCTTACAGCCTACCGGGAACATCTCTTCCAAAGGCCTGTGAAACGCAGTTTCTTTGCAGGCCTGATGTGGCTGAAGTAGGACTTCTGCTCTGGGTGTGCCACATTGCCCTAGAGCTGAAAGGCACAACGTGCAGGCTTCTTTCCAAAGGGCGAGTTGGGCCCCACAGCATTTGCTTCCAGCTCTTTGGGAAGCTAAGAAACAACTCGCTCTGCACAGTGCTCTTACAGCCTACCGGGAACATCTCTTCCTAAGGCCTGTGAAACAGAGTTTCTTTGCAGGCCTGATATGGCTGAAGTAGGACTTCTGCTCTGGGTGTGCCACATTGCCCTAGAGCTGAAAGGCACAACGTGCAGGCTTCTTTCCAAAGGGCGAGTTGGGCCCCACAGCATCTTGCTTCCAGCTCTTTGGGAAGCTAAGAAACAACTCGCTCTGCACAGTGCTCTTACAGCCTACCGGGAACATCTCTTCCAAAGGCCTGTGAAACGCAGTTTCTTTGCAGGCCTGATCTGGCTGAAGTAGGACTTCTGCTCTGGGTGTGCTACATTGCCCTAGAGCTGAAAGGCACAACGTGCAGGCTTCGTTCCAAAGGGCGAGTTGGGCCCCACAGCATCTTGCTTCCAGCTCTTTGGGAAGCTAAGAAACAACTCGCTCTGCACAGTGCTCTTACAGCCTACCGGGAACATCTCTTCCAAAGGCCTGTGAAACGCAGTTTCTTTGCAGGCCTGATCTGGCAGAAGTAGGACTTCTGCTCTGGGTGTGCTACATTGCCCTAGAGCTGAAAGGCACAACGTGCAGGCTTCTTTCCAAAGGGCGCGTTGGGCCCCACAGCATCTTGCTTCCAGCTCTTTGGGAAGCTAAGAAACAACTCGCTCTGCACAGTGCTCTTACAGCCTACCGGGAACATCTCTTCCAAAGGCCTGTGAAACGCAGTTTCTTTGCAGGCCTGATCTGGCTGAAGTAGGACTTCTGCTCTGGGTGTGCTACATTGCCCTAGAGCTGAAAGGCACAACGTGCAGGCTTCTTTCCAAAGGCGAGTTGGGCCCCACAGCATCTTGCTTCCAGCTCTTTGGGAAGCTAAGAAACAACTCGCTCTGCACAGTGCTCTTACAGCCTACCGGCAACATCTCTTCCAAAGGCCTGTGAAACGCAGTTTCTTTGCAGGCCTGATCTGGCTGAAGTAGGACTTCTGCTCTGGGTGTGCTACATTGCCCTAGAGCTGAAAGGCACAACGTGCAGGCTTCTTTCCAAAGGGCGAGTTGGCCCCCACATCATCTTGCTTCCAGCTCTTTGGGAAGCTAAGAAACAACTCGCTCTGCACAGTGCTCTTACAGCCTACCGGGAACATCTCTTCCAAAGGCCTGTGAAACGCAGTTTCTTTGCAGGCCTGATCTGGCTGAAGTAGGACTTCTGCTCTGGGTGTGCTACATTGCCCTAGAGCTGAAAGGCACAACGTGCAGGCTTCTTTCCAAAGGGCGAGTTGGGCCCCACAGCATCTTGCTTCCAGCTCTTTGGGAAGCTAAGAAACAACTCGCTCTGCACAGTGCTCTTACAGCCTACCGGGAACATCTCTTCCAAAGGCCTGTGAAACGCAGTTTCTTTGCAGGCCTGATCTGGCTGAAGTAGGACTTCTGCTCTGGGTGTGCTACATTACCCTAGAGCTGAAAGGCACAACGTGCCGGCTTCTTTCCAAAGGGCGAGTTGGGCCCCACAGCATCTTGCTTCCAGCTCTTTGGGAAGCTAAGAAACAACTGGCTCTGCACAGTGCTCTTACAGCCTACCGGGAACATCTCTTCCAAAGGCCTGTGAAACGCAGTTTCTTTGCAGGCCTGATCTGGCTGAAGTAGGACTTCTGCTCTGGGTGTGCCACATTGCCCTAGAGCTGAAAGGCACAACGTGCAGCGTTCTTTCCAAAGGGCGAGTTGGGCCCCACAGCATCTTGCTTCCAGCTCTTTGGGAAACTAAGAAACAACTCGCTCTGCACAGTGCTCTTACAGCCTAACGGGAACATCTCTTCCAAAGGCCTGTGAAACGCAGTTTCTTTGCAGGCCTGATCTGGCTGAAGTAGGACTTCTGCTCTGGGTGTGCTACATTGCCCTAGAGCTGAAAGGCACAACGTGCAGGCTTCTTTCCAAAGGGCGAGTTGGGCCCCACAGCATCTTGCTTCCAGCTCTTTGGGAAGCTAAGAAACAACTCGCTCTGCACAGTGCTCTTACAGCCTACCGGGAACATCTCTTCCAAAGGCCTGTGAAACGCAGTTTCTTTGCAGGCCTGATCTGGCTGAAGTAGGACTTCTGCTCTGGGTGTGCTACATTGCCCTAGAGCTGAAAGGCACAACGTGCAGGCTTCTTTCCAAAGGGCGAGTTGGGCCCCACAGCATCTTGCTTCCAGCTCTTTGGGAAGCTAAGAAACAACTCGCTCTGCACAGTGCTCTTACAGCCTACCAGGAACATCTCTTCCAAAGGCCTGTGAAACGCAGTTTCTTTGCAGGCCTGATCTGGCAGAAGTAGGACTTCTGCTCTGGGTGTGCTACATTGCCCTAGAGCTGAAAGGCACAACGTGCAGGCTTCTTTCCAAAGGGCGAGTTGGGCCCCACAGCATCTTGCTTCCAGCTCTTTGGGAAGCTAAGAAACAACTCGCTCTGCACAGTGCTCTTACAGCCTACCGGGAAAATCTCTTCCAAAGGCCTGTGAAACGCAGTTTCTTTGCAGGCCTGATCTGGCTGAAGTAGGACTTCTGCTCTGGGTGTGCTACATTGCCCTAGAGCTGAAAGCCACAACGTGCAGGCTTCTTTCCAAAGGGCGAGTTGGGCCCCACAGCATCTTGCTTCCAGCTCTTTGGGAAGCTAAGAAACAACTCGCTCTGCACAGTGCTCTTACAGCCTACCGGGAACATCTCTTCCAAAGTCCTGTGAAACGCAGTTTCTTTGCAGGCCTGATCTGGCTGAAGTAGGACTTCTGCTCTGGGTGTGCTACATTGCCCTAGAGCTGAAAGGCACAACGTGCAGGCTTCTTTCCAAAGGGCGAGTTGGGCCCCACAGCATCTTGCTTCCAGCTCTTTGGGAAGCTAAGAAACAACTCGCTCTGCACAGTGCTCTTACAGCCTACCGGGAACATCTCTTCCAAAGGCCTGTGAAACGCAGTTTCTTTGCAGGCCTGATCTGGCTGAAGTAGGACTTCTGCTCTGGGTGTGCTACATTGCCCTAGAGCTGAAAGGCACAACGTGCAGGCTTCTTTCCAAAGGGCGAGTTGGGCCCCACAGCATCTTGCTTCCAGCTCTTTGGGAAGCTAAGAAACAACTCGCTCTGCACAGTGCTCTTACAGCCTACCAGGAACATCTCTTCCAAAGGCCTGTGAAACGCAGTTTCTTTGCAGGCCTGATCTGGCTGAAGTAGGACTTCTGCTCTGGGTGTGCTACATTGCCCTAGAGCTGAAAGGCACAACGTGCAGGCTTCTTTCCAAAGGGCGAGTTGGGCCCCACAGCATCTTGCTTCCAGCTCTTTGGGAAGCTAAGAAACAACTCGCTCTGCACAGTGCTCTTACAGCCTACCGGGAACATCTCTTCCAAAGGCCTGTGAAACGCAGTTTCTTTGCAGGCCTGATCTGGCTGAAGTAGGACTTCTGCTCTGGGTGTGCTACATTGCCCTAGAGCTGAAAGGCACAACGTGCAGGCTTCTTTCCAAAGGGCGAGTTGGGCCCCACAGCATCTTGCTTCCAGCTCTTTGGGAAGCTAAGAAACAACTCGCTCTGCACAGTGCTCTTACAGCCTACCGGGAACATCTCTTCCAAAGGCCTGTGAAACGCAGTTTCTTTGCAGGCCTGATCTGGCTGAAGTAGGACTTCTGCTCTGGGTGTGCTACATTGCCCTAGAGCTGAAAGGCACAACGTGCAGGCTTCTTTCCAAAGGGCGAGTTGGGCCCCACAGCATCTTGCTTCCAGCTCTTTGGGAAGCTAAGAAACAACTCGCTCTGCACAGTGCTCTTACAGCCTACCGGGAACATCTCTTCCAAAGGCCTGTGAAACGCAGTTTCTTTGCAGGCCTGATCTGGCTGAAGTAGGACTTCTGCTCTGGGTGTGCTACATTGCCCTAGAGCTGAAAGGCACAACGTGCAGGCTTCTTTCCAAAGGGCGAGTTGGGCCCCACAGCATCTTGCTTCCAGCTCTTTGGGAAGCTAAGAAACAACTCGCTCTGCACAGTGCTCTTACAGCCTACCGGGAACATCTCTTCCAAAGGCCTGTGAAACGCAGTTTCTTTGCAGGCCTGATCTGGCTGAAGTAGGACTTCTGCTCTGGGTGTGCTACATTGCCCTAGAGCTGGAAGGCACAACGTGCAGGCTTCTTTCCAAAGGGCGAGTTGGGCCCCACAGCATCTTGCTTCCAGCTCTTTGGGAAGCTAAGAAACAACTCGCTCTGCACAGTGCTCTTACAGCCTACCGGGAACATCTCTTCCAAAGGCCTGTGAAATGCAGTTTCTTTGCAGGCCTGATCTGGCTGAAGTAGGACTTCTGCTCTGGGTGTGCTACATTGCCCTAGAGCTGAAAGGCACAACGTGCAGGCTTCTTTCCAAAGGGCGAGTTGGGCCCCACAGCATCTTGCTTCCAGCTCTTTGGGAAGCTAAGAAACAACTCGCTCTGCACAGTGCTCTTACAGCCTACCGGGAACATCTCTTCCAAAGGCCTGTGAAACGCAGTTTCTTTGCAGGCCTGATCTGGCTGAAGTAGGACTTCTGCTCTGGGTGTGCTACACTGCCCTAGAGCTGAAAGGCACAACGTGCAGGCTTCTTTCCAAAGGGCGAGTTGGGCCCCACAGCATCTTGCTTCCAGCTCTTTGGGAAGCTAAGAAACAACTCGCTCTGCACAGTGCTCTTACAGCCTACCGGGAACATCTCTTCCAAAGGCCTGTGAAACGCAGTTTCTTTGCAGGCCTGATCTGGCTGAAGTAGGACTTCTGCTCTGGGTGTGCTACATTGCCCTAGAGCTGAAAGGCACAACGTGCAGGCTTCTTTCCAAAGGGCGAGTTGGGCCCCACAGCATCTTGCTTCCAGCTCTTTGGGAAGCTAAGAAACAACTCGCTCTGCACAGTGCTCTTACAGCCTACCGGGAACATCTCTTCCAAAGGCCTGTGAAACGCAGTTTCTTTGCAGGCCTGATCTGGCTGAAGTAGGACTTCTGCTCTGGGTGTGCTACATTGCCCTAGAGCTGAAAGGCACAAGGTGCAGGCTTCTTTCCAAAGGGCGCGTTGGGCCCCACAGCATCTTGCTTCCAGCTCTTTGGGAAGCTAAGAAACAACTCGCTCTGCACAGTGCTCTTACAGCCTACCGGGAACATCTCTTCCAAAGGCCTGTGAAACGCAGTTTCTTTGCAGGCCTGATCTGGCAGAAGTAGGACTTCTGCTCTGGGTGTGCTACATTGCCCTAGAGCTGAAAGGCACAACGTGCAGGCTTCTTTCCAAAGGGCGAGTTGGGCCCCACAGCATCTTGCTTCCAGCTCTTTGGGAAGCTAAGAAACAACTCGCTCTGCACAGTGCTCTTACAGCCTACCGGCAACATCTCTTCCAAAGGCCTGTGAAACGCAGTTTCTTTGCAGGCCTGATCTAGCTGAAGTAGGACTTCTGCTCTGGGTGTGCTACATTGCCCTAGAGCTGAAAGGCACAACGTGCAGGCTTCTTTCCAAAGGGCGAGTAGGCCCCCACATCATCTTGCTTCCAGCTCTTTGGGAAGCTAAGAAACAACTCGCTCTGCACAGTGCTCTTACAGCCTACCGGGAACATCTCTTCCAAAGGCCTGTGAAACGCAGTTTCTTTGCAGGCCTGATCTGGCTGAAGTAGGACTTCTGCTCTGGGTGTGCTACATTGCCCTAGAGCTGAAAGGCACAACGTGCAGGCTTCTTTCCAAAGGGCGAGTTGGGCCCCACAGCATCTTGCTTCCAGCTCTTTGGGAAGCTAAGAAACAACTCGCTCTGCACAGTGCTCTTACAGCCTACCGGGAACATCTCTTCCAAAGGCCTGTGAAACGCAGTTTCTTTGCAGGCCTGATCTGGCTGAAGTAGGACTTCTGCTCTGGGTGTGCTACATTGCCCTAGAGCTGAAAGGCACAACGTGCAGGCTTCTTTCCAAAGGGCGAGTTGGGCCCCACAGCATCTTGCTTCCAGCTCTTTGGGAAGCTAAGAAACAACTCGCTCTGCACAGTGCTCTTACAGCCTACCGGGAACATCTCTTCCAAAGGCCTGTGAAACGCAGTTTCTTTGCAGGCTTGATCTGGCTGAAGTAGGACTTCTGCTCTGGGTGTGCTACATTACCCTAGAGCTGAAAGGCACAACGTGCCAGCTTCTTTCCAAAGGGCGAGTTGGGCCCCACAGCATCTTGCTTCCAGCTCTTTGGGAAGCTAAGAAACAACTGGCTCTGCACAGTGCTCTTACAGCCTACCGGGAACATCTCTTCCAAAGGCCTGTGAAACGCAGTTTCTTTCTAGGCCTCATCTGGCTGAAGTAGGACTTCTGCTCTGGGTGTGCCACATTGCCCTAGAGCTGAAAGGCACAACGTGCAGCGTTCTTTCCAAAGGGCGAGTTGGGCCCCACAGCATCTTGCTTCCAGCTCTTTGGGAAGCTAAGAAACAACTCGCTCTGCACAGTGCTCTTACAGCCTACCGGGAACATCTCTTCCAAAGGCCTGTGAAACGCAGTTTCTTTGCAGGCCTGATCTGGCTGAAGTAGGACTTCTGCTCTGGGTGTGCTACATTGCCCTAGAGCTGAAAGGCACAACGTGCAGGCTTCTTTCCAAAGGGCGAGTTGGGCCCCACAGCATCTTGCTTCCAGCTCTTTGGGAAGCTAAGAAACAACTCGCTCTGCACAGTGCTCTTACAGCCTACCGGGAACATCTCTTCCAAAGGCCTGTGAAACGCAGTTTCTTTGCAGGCCTGATCTGGCTGAAGTAGGACTTCTGCTCTGGGTGTGCTACATTGCCCTAGAGCTGAAAGGCACAAGGTGCAGGCTTCTTTCCAAAGGGCGAGTTGGGCCCCACAGCATCTTGCTTCCAGCTCTTTGGGAAGCTAAGAAACAACTCGCTCTGCACAGTGCTCTTACAGCCTACCGGGAACATCTCTTCCAAAGGCCTGTGAAACGCAGTTTCTTTGCAGGCCTGATCTGGCTGAAGTAGGACTTCTGCTCTGGGTGTGCCACATTGCCCTAGAGCTGAAAGGCACAACGGGCAGGCTTCTTTCCAAAGGGCGAGTTGGGCCCCACAGCATCTTGCTTCCAGCTCTTTGGGAAGCTAAGAAACAACTCGCTCTGCACAGTGCTCTTACAGCCTACCGGGAACATCTCTTCCAAAGGCCTGTGAAACGCAGTTTCTTTGCAGGCCTGATCTGCCTGAAGTAGGACTTCTGCTCTGGGTGTACCACATTGCCCTAGAGCTGAAAGGCACAACGTGCAGGCTTCTTTCCAAAGGGCGAGTTGGGCCCCACAGCATCTTGCTTCCAGCTCTTTGGGAAGCTAAGAAACAACTCGCTCTGCACAGTGATCTTACAGCCTACCGGGAACATCTCTTCCAAAGGCCTGTGAAACGCAGTTTCTTTTCAGGCCTGATCTGGCTGAAGTAGGACTTCTGCTCTGGGTGTGCTACATTGCCCTAGAGCTGAAAGGCACAACGTGCAGGCTTCTTTCCAAAGGGCGAGTTGGGCCCCACAGCATCTTGCTTCCAGCTCTTTGGGAAGCTAAGAAACAACTCGCTCTGCACAGTGCTCTTACAGCTTACCGGGAACATCTCTTCCAAAGGCCTGTGAAACGCAGTTTCTTTGCAGGCCTGATCTGGCTGAAGTAGGACTTCTGCTCTGGGTGTGCTACATTGCCCTAGAGCTGGAAGGCACAACGTGCAGGCTTGTTTCCAAAGGGCGAGTTGGGCCCCACAGCATCTTGCTTCCAGCTCTTTGGGAAGCTAAGAAACAACTCGCTCTGCACAGTGCTCTTACAGCCTACCTGGAACATCTCTTCCAAAGGCCTGAGAAACGCAGTTTCTTTGCAGGCCTGATCTGGCAGAAGTAGGACTTCTGCTCTGGGTGTGCTACATTGCCCTAGAGCTGAAAGGCACAACGTTCAGGCTTCTTTCCAAAGGGCGAGTTGGGCCCCACAGCATCTTGCTTCCAGCTCTTTGGGAAGCTAAGAAACAACTCGCTCTGCACAGTGCTCTTACAGCCTACCGGGAACATCTCTTCCAAAAGCCTGTGAAACGCAGTTTCTTTGCAGGCCTGATCTGGCTGAAGTAGGACTTCTGCTCTGGGTGTGCTACATTGCCCTAGAGCTGAAAGGCACAAGGTGCAGGCTTCTTTCCAAAGGGCGAGTTGGGCCCCACAGCATCTTGCTTCCAGCTCTTTGGGAAGCTAAGAAACAACTCGCTCTGCACAGTGCTCTTACAGCCTACCGGGAACATCTCTTCCAAAGGCCTGTGAAACGCAGTTTCTTTGCAGGCCTGATCTGGCTGAAGTAGGACTTCTGCTCTGGGTGTGCTACATTGCTCTAGAGCTGAAAGGCACATCGTGCAGGCTTCTTTCCAAAGGGCGAGTTGGGCCCCACAGCATCTTGCTTCCAGCTCTTTGGGAAGCTAAGAAACAACTCGCTCTGCACAGTGCTCTTACAGCCTACCGGGAACATCTCTTCCAAAGGCCTGTGAAACGCAGATTCTTTGCAGGCCTGATCTGGCTGAAGTAGGACTTCTGCTCTGGGTGTGCCACATTGCCCTAGAGCTGAAAGGCACAACGTGCAGGCTTCTTTCCAAAGGGCGAGTTGGGCCCCACAGCAGATAGCTTCCAGCTCTTTGGGAAGCTAAGAAACAACTCGCTCTGCACAGTGCTCTTACAGCCTACCGGGAACATCTCTTCCAAAGGCCTGTGAAACGCAGTTTCTTTGCAGGCCTGATCTGGCTGAAGTAGGACTTCAGCTCTGGGTGTGCTACATTGCCCTAGAGCTGAAAGGCACAACCTGCAGGCTTCTTTCCAAAGGGCGAGTTGGGCCCCACAGCATCTTGCTTCCAGCTCTTTGGGAAGCTAAGAAACAACTCGCTCTGCACAGTGCTCTCACAGCCTACCGGGAACATCTCTTCCAAAAGCCTGTGAAACGCAGTTTCTTTGCAGGCCTGATCTGGCTGAAGTAGGACTTCTGCGCTGGGTGTGCTACATTGCCCTAGAGCTGGAAGGCACAACGTGCGGGCTTCTTTCCAAAGGGCGAGTTGGGCCCCACAGCATCTTGCTTCCAGCTCTTTGGGAAGCTAAGAAACAACTCGCTCTGCACAGTGCTCTTACAGCCTACCGGGAACATCTCTTCCAAAGGCCTGTGAAACGCAGTTTCTTTGCAGGCCTGATCTGGCTGAAGTAGGACTTCTGCTCTGGGTGTGCTACATTGCCCTAGAGCTGAAAGGCACAACGTGCAGGCTTCTTTCCAAAGGGCGAGTTGGGCCCCACAGCATCTTGCTTCCAGCTCTTTGGGAAGCTAAGAAACAACTCGCTCTGCACAGTGCTCTTACAGCCTACCGGGAACATCTCTTCCAAAGGCCTGTGAAACGCAGTTTCTTTGCAGGCCTGATCTGGCTGAAGTAGGACTTCTGCTCTGGGTGTGCTACACTGCCCTAGAGCTGAAAGGCACAACGTGCAGGCTTCTTTCCAAAGGGCGAGTTGGGCCCCACAGCATCTTGCTTCCAGCTCTTTGGGAAGCTAAGAAACAACTCGCTCTGCACAGTGCTCTTACAGCCTACCGGGAACATCTCTTCCAAAGGCCTGTGAAACGCAGTTTCTTTGCAGGCCTGATCTGGCTGAAGTAGGACTTCTGCTCTGGGTGTGCTACATTGCCCTAGAGCTGAAAGGCACAACGTGCAGGCTTCTTTCCAAAGGGCGAGTTGGGCCCCACAGCATCTTGCTTCCAGCTCTTTGGGAAGCTAAGAAACAACTCGCTCTGCACAGTGCTCTTACAGCCTACCGGGAACATCTCTTCCAAAGGCCTGTGAAACGCAGTTTCTTTGCAGGCCTGATCTGGCTGAAGTAGGACTTCTGCTCTGGGTGTGCTACATTGCCCTAGAGCTGAAAGGCACAACGTGCAGGCTTCTTTCCAAAGGGCGAGTTGGGCCCCACAGCATCTTGCTTCCAGCTCTTTGGGAAGCTAAGAAACAACTCGCTCTGCACAGTGCTCTTACAGCCTACCGGGAACATCTCTTCCAAAGGCCTGTGAAACGCAGTTTCTTTGCAGGCCTGATCTGGCTGAAGTAGGACTTCTGCTCTGGGTGTGCTACATTGCCCTAGAGCTGAAAGGCACAACGTGCAGGCTTCTTTCCAAAGGGCGAGTTGGGCCCCACAGCATCTTGCTTCCAGCTCTTTGGGAAGCTAAGAAACAACTCGCTCTGCACAGTGCTCTTACAGCCTACCGGGAACATCTCTTCCAAAGGCCTGTGAAACGCAGTTTCTTTGCAGGCCTGATCTGGCTGAAGTAGGACTTCTGCTCTGGGTGTGCTACATTGCCCTAGAGCTGAAAGGCACAACGTGCAGGCTTCTTTCCAAAGGGCGAGTTGGGCCCCACAGCATCTTGCTTCCAGCTCTTTGGGAAGCTAAGAAACAACTCGCTCTGCACAGTGCTCTTACAGCCTACCGGGAACATCTCTTCCAAAGGCCTGTGAAACGCAGTTTCTTTGCAGGCCTGATCTGGCTGAAGTAGGACTTCTGCTCTGGGTGTGCTACATTGCCCTAGAGCTGAAAGGCACAACGTGCAGGCTTCTTTCCAAAGGGCGAGTTGGGCCCCACAGCATCTTGCTTCCAGCTCTTTGGGAAGCTAAGAAACAACTCGCTCTGCACAGTGCTCTTACAGCCTACCGGGAACATCTCTTCCAAAGGCCTGTGAAACGCAGTTTCTTTGCAGGCCTGATCTGGCTGAAGTAGGACTTCTGCTCTGGGTGTGCTACATTGCCCTAGAGCTGAAAGGCACAACGTGCAGGCTTCTTTCCAAAGGGCGAGTTGGGCCCCACAGCATCTTGCTTCCAGCTCTTTGGGAAGCTAAGAAACAACTCGCTCTGCACAGTGCTCTTACAGCCTACCGGGAACATCTCTTCCAAAGGCCTGTGAAACGCAGTTTCTTTGCAGGCCTGATCTGGCTGAAGTAGGACTTCTGCTCTGGGTGTGCTACATTGCCCTAGAGCTGAAAGGCACAACGTGCAGGCTTCTTTCCAAAGGGCGAGTTGGGCCCCACAGCATCTTGCTTCCAGCTCTTTGGGAAGCTAAGAAACAACTCGCTCTGCACAGTGCTCTTACAGCCTACCGGGAACATCTCTTCCAAAGGCCTGTGAAACGCAGTTTCTTTGCAGGCCTGATCTGGCTGAAGTAGGACTTCTGCTCTGGGTGTGCTACATTGCCCTAGAGCTGAAAGGCACAACGTGCAGGCTTCTTTCCAAAGGGCGAGTTGGGCCCCACAGCATCTTGCTTCCAGCTCTTTGGGAAGCTAAGAAACAACTCGCTCTGCACAGTGCTCTTACAGCCTACCGGGAACATCTCTTCCAAAGGCCTGTGAAACGCAGTTTCTTTGCAGGCCTGATCTGGCTGAAGTAGGACTTCTGCTCTGGGTGTGCTACATTGCCCTAGAGCTGAAAGGCACAACGTGCAGGCTTCTTTCCAAAGGGCGAGTTGGGCCCCACAGCATCTTGCTTCCAGCTCTTTGGGAAGCTAAGAAACAACTCGCTCTGCACAGTGCTCTTACAGCCTACCGGGAACATCTCTTCCAAAGGCCTGTGAAACGCAGTTTCTTTGCAGGCCTGATCTGGCTGAAGTAGGACTTCTGCTCTGGGTGTGCTACATTGCCCTAGAGCTGAAAGGCACAACGTGCAGGCTTCTTTCCAAAGGGCGAGTTGGGCCCCACAGCATCTTGCTTCCAGCTCTTTGGGAAGCTAAGAAACAACTCGCTCTGCACAGTGCTCTTACAGCCTACCGGGAACATCTCTTCCAAAGGCCTGTGAAACGCAGTTTCTTTGCAGGCCTGATCTGGCTGAAGTAGGACTTCTGCTCTGGGTGTGCTACATTGCCCTAGAGCTGAAAGGCACAACGTGCAGGCTTCTTTCCAAAGGGCGAGTTGGGCCCCACAGCATCTTGCTTCCAGCTCTTTGGGAAGCTAAGAAACAACTCGCTCTGCACAGTGCTCTTACAGCCTACCGGGAACATCTCTTCCAAAGGCCTGTGAAACGCAGTTTCTTTGCAGGCCTGATCTGGCTGAAGTAGGACTTCTGCTCTGGGTGTGCCACATTGCCCTAGAGCTGAAAGGCACAACGTGCAGGCTTCTTTCCAAAGGGCGAGTTGGGCCCCACAGCATCTTGCTTCCAGCTCTTTGGGAAGCTAAGAAACAACTCGCTCTGCACAGTGCTCTTACAGCCTACCGGGAACATCTCTTCCAAAGGCCTGTGAAACGCAGTTTCTTTGCAGGCCTGATCTGGCTGAAGTAGGACTTCTGCTCTGGGTGTGCTACATTGCCCTAGAGCTGAAAGGCACAACGTGCAGGCTTCTTTCCAAAGGGCGAGTTGGGCCCCACAGCATCTTGCTTCCAGCTCTTTGGGAAGCTAAGAAACAACTCGCTCTGCACAGTGCTCTTACAGCCTACCGGGAACATCTCTTCCAAAGGCCTGTGAAACGCAGTTTCTTTGCAGGCCTGATCTGGCTGAAGTAGGACTTCTGCTCTGGGTGTGCTACATTGCCCTAGAGCTGAAAGGCACAACGTGCAGGCTTCTTTCCAAAGGGCGAGTTGGGCCCCACAGCATCTTGCTTCCAGCTCTTTGGGAAGCTAAGAAACAACTCGCTCTGCACAGTGCTCTTACAGCCTACCGGGAACATCTCTTCCAAAGGCCTGTGAAACGCAGTTTCTTTGCAGGCCTGATCTGGCTGAAGTAGGACTTCTGCTCTGGGTGTGCTACATTGCCCTAGAGCTGAAAGGCACAACGTGCAGGCTTCTTTCCAAAGGGCGAGTTGGGCCCCACAGCATCTTGCTTCCAGCTCTTTGGGAAGCTAAGAAACAACTCGCTCTGCACAGTGCTCTTACAGCCTACCGGGAACATCTCTTCCAAAGGCCTGTGAAACGCAGTTTCTTTGCAGGCCTGATCTGGCTGAAGTAGGACTTCTGCTCTGGGTGTGCTACATTGCCCTAGAGCTGAAAGGCACAACGTGCAGGCTTCTTTCCAAAGGGCGAGTTGGGCCCCACAGCATCTTGCTTCCAGCTCTTTGGGAAGCTAAGAAACAACTCGCTCTGCACAGTGCTCTTAGAGCCTACCGGGAACATCTCTTCCAAAGGCCTGTGAAACGCAGTTTCTTTGCAGGCCTGATGTGGCTGAAGTAGGACTTCTGCTCTGGGTGTGCCACATTGCCCTAGAGCTGAAAGGCACAACGTGCAGGCTTCTTTCCAAAGGGCGAGTTGGGCCCCACAGCATTTGCTTCCAGCTCTTTGGGAAGCTAAGAAACAACTCGCTCTGCACAGTGCTCTTACAGCCTACCGGGAACATCTCTTCCAAAGGCCTGTGAAACAGAGTTTCTTTGCAGGCCTGATATGGCTGAAGTAGGACTTCTGCTCTGGGTGTGCCACATTGCCCTAGAGCTGAAAGGCACAACGTGCAGGCTTCTTTCCAAAGGGCGAGTTGGGCCCCACAGCATCTTGCTTCCAGCTCTTTGGGAAGCTAAGAAACAACTCGCTCTGCACAGTGCTCTTACAGCCTACCGGGAACATCTCTTCCAAAGGCCTGTGAAACGCAGTTTCTTTGCAGGCCTGATCTGGCTGAAGTAGGACTTCTGCTCTGGGTGTGCTACATTGCCCTAGAGCTGAAAGGCACAACGTGCAGGCTTCGTTCCAAAGGGCGAGTTGGGCCCCACAGCATCTTGCTTCCAGCTCTTTGGGAAGCTAAGAAACAACTCGCTCTGCACAGTGCTCTTACAGCCTACCGGGAACATCTCTTCCAAAGGCCTGTGAAACGCAGTTTCTTTGCAGGCCTGATCTGGCAGAAGTAGGACTTCTGCTCTGGGTGTGCTACATTGCCCTAGAGCTGAAAGGCACAACGTGCAGGCTTCTTTCCAAAGGGCGCGTTGGGCCCCACAGCATCTTGCTTCCAGCTCTTTGGGAAGCTAAGAAACAACTCGCTCTGCACAGTGCTCTTACAGCCTACCGGGAACATCTCTTCCAAAGGCCTGTGAAACGCAGTTTCTTTGCAGGCCTGATCTGGCTGAAGTAGGACTTCTGCTCTGGGTGTGCTACATTGCCCTAGAGCTGAAAGGCACAACGTGCAGGCTTCTTTCCAAAGGCGAGTTGGGCCCCACAGCATCTTGCTTCCAGCTCTTTGGGAAGCTAAGAAACAACTCGCTCTGCACAGTGCTCTTACAGCCTACCGGCAACATCTCTTCCAAAGGCCTGTGAAACGCAGTTTCTTTGGCAGGCCTGATCTGGCTGAAGTAGGACTTCTGCTCTCTGGGTGTGCTACATTGCCCTAGAGCTGAAAGGCACAACGTGCAGGCTTCTTTCCAAAGGGCGAGTAGGCCCCCACATCATCTTGCTTCCAGCTCTTTGGGAAGCTAAGAAACAACTCGCTCTGCACAGTGCTCTTACAGCCTACCGGGAACATCTCTTCCAAAGGCCTGTGAAACGCAGTTTCTTTGCAGGCCTGATCTGGCTGAAGTAGGACTTCTGCTCTGGGTGTGCTACATTGCCCTAGAGCTGAAAGGCACAACGTGCAGGCTTCTTTCCAAAGGGCGAGTTGGGCCCCACAGCATCTTGCTTCCAGCTCTTTGGGAAGCTAAGAAACAACTCGCTCTGCACAGTGCTCTTACAGCCTACCGGGAACATCTCTTCCAAAGGCCTGTGAAACGCAGTTTCTTTGCAGGCCTGATCTGGCTGAAGTAGGACTTCTGCTCTGGGTGTGCTACTTTGCCCTAGAGCTGAAAGGCACAACGTGCAGGCTTCTTTCCAAAGGGCGAGTTGGGCCCCACAGCATCTTGCTTCCAGCTCTTTGGGAAGCTAAGAAACAACTCGCTCTGCACAGTGCTCTTACAGCCTACCGGGAACATCTCTTCCAAAGGCCTGTGAAACGCAGTTTCTTTGCAGGCCTGATCTGGCTGAAGTAGGACTTCTGCTCTGGGTGTGCTACATTGCCCTAGAGCTGAAAGGCACAACGTGCAGGCTTCTTTCCAAAGGGCGAGTTGGGCCCCACAGCATCTTGCTTCCAGCTCTTTGGGAAGCTAAGAAACAACTCGCTCTGCACAGTGCTCTTACAGCCTACCGGGAACATCTCTTCCAAAGGCCTGTGAAACGCAGTTTCTTTGCAGGCCTGATCTGGCTGAAGTAGGACTTCTGCTCTGGGTGTGCTACATTGCCCTAGAGCTGAAAGGCACAACGTGCAGGCTTCTTTCCAAAGGGCGAGTTGGGCCCCACAGCATCTTGCTTCCAGCTCTTTGGGAAGCTAAGAAACAACTCGCTCTGCACAGTGCTCTTACAGCCTACCGGGAACATCTCTTCCAAAGGCCTGTGAAACGCAGTTTCTTTGCAGGCCTGATCTGGCTGAAGTAGGACTTCTGCTCTGGGTGTGCTACATTGCCCTAGAGCTGAAAGGCACAACGTGCAGGCTTCTTTCCAAAGGGCGAGTTGGGCCCCACAGCATCTTGCTTCCAGCTCTTTGGGAAGCTAAGAAACAACTCGCTCTGCACAGTGCTCTTACAGCCTACCGGGAACATCTCTTCCAAAGGCCTGTGAAACGCAGTTTCTTTGCAGGCCTGATCTGGCTGAAGTAGGACTTCTGCTCTGGGTGTGCTACATTGCCCTAGAGCTGAAAGGCACAACGTGCAGGCTTCTTTCCAAAGGGCGAGTTGGGCCCCACAGCATCTTGCTTCCAGCTCTTTGGGAAGCTAAGAAACAACTCGCTCTGCACAGTGCTCTTACAGCCTACCGGGAACATCTCTTCCAAAGGCCTGTGAAACGCAGTTTCTTTGCAGGCCTGATCTGGCTGAAGTAGGACTTCTGCTCTGGGTGTGCTACATTGCCCTAGAGCTGAAAGGCACAACGTGCAGGCTTCTTTCCAAAGGGCGAGTTGGGCCCCACAGCATCTTGCTTCCAGCTCTTTGGGAAGCTAAGAAACAACTCGCTCTGCACAGTGCTCTTACAGCCTACCGGGAACATCTCTTCCAAAGGCCTGTGAAACGCAGTTTCTTTGCAGGCCTGATCTGGCTGAAGTAGGACTTCTGCTCTGGGTGTGCTACATTGCCCTAGAGCTGAAAGGCACAACGTGCAGGCTTCTTTCCAAAGGGCGAGTTGGGCCCCACAGCATCTTGCTTCCAGCTCTTTGGGAAGCTAAGAAACAACTCGCTCTGCACAGTGCTCTTACAGCCTACCGGGAACATCTCTTCCAAAGGCCTGTGAAACGCAGTTTCTTTGCAGGCCTGATCTGGCTGAAGTAGGACTTCTGCTCTGGGTGTGCTACTTTGCCCTAGAGCTGAAAGGCACAACGTGCAGGCTTCTTTCCAAAGGGCGAGTTGGGCCCCACAGCATCTTGCTTCCAGCTCTTTGGGAAGCTAAGAAACAACTCGCTCTGCACAGTGCTCTTACAGCCTACCGGGAACATCTCTTCCAAAGGCCTGTGAAACGCAGTTTCTTTGCAGGCCTGATCTGGCTGAAGTAGGACTTCTGCTCTGGGTGTGCTACATTGCCCTAGAGCTGAAAGGCACAACGTGCAGGCTTCTTTCCAAAGGGCGAGTTGGGCCCCACAGCATCTTGCTTCCAGCTCTTTGGGAAGCTAAGAAACAACTCGCTCTGCACAGTGCTCTTACAGCCTACCGGGAACATCTCTTCCAAAGGCCTGTGAAACGCAGTTTCTTTGCAGGCCTGATCTGGCTGAAGTAGGACTTCTGCTCTGGGTGTGCTACTTTGCCCTAGAGCTGAAAGGCACAACGTGCAGGCTTCTTTCCAAAGGGCGAGTTGGGCCCCACAGCATCTTGCTTCCAGCTCTTTGGGAAGCTAAGAAACAACTCGCTCTGCACAGTGCTCTTACAGCCTACCGGGAACATCTCTTCCAAAGGCCTGTGAAACGCAGTTTCTTTGCAGGCCTGATCTGGCTGAAGTAGGACTTCTGCTCTGGGTGTGCTACTTTGCCCTAGAGCTGAAAGGCACAACGTGCAGGCTTCTTTCCAAAGGGCGAGTTGGGCCCCACAGCATCTTGCTTCCAGCTCTTTGGGAAGCTAAGAAACAACTCGCTCTGCACAGTGCTCTTACAGCCTAGTGGGAACATCTCTTCCAAAG
>NW_027227697.1:0-86604 GCF_037783145.1 Equus przewalskii | reverse complement strand
AGTGTTCGCCTAGTGGTTCTGGCATAGTCGGCAGGTGATTTTGGCATGTCCGGCAGGTGGTTCAGGCGAGTTGAGCAGGTGGTTCCAACGTGCTTGGCAGGTGCTTCCGGCGTCTCCGGCACGTGTTTGTGGCACATCTGACAGGTGGTTCCGGCATGCCCGAAAGGTGATTCCGGTCTGTCCGGTAGGTGGTTCCAGCCTGCACGGCATGTGGTTCTGGTACGTCTCAGAGGTGGTTGCGCATGCCCAACAGGTGATTCCGGACTGTCCGCCACATGGTTCTGGCACGTCTGTGAGGTGGTTCCGGCATGCCCGGCAGGTCATCCCAGAGAGTCCTCCAAGTAGTTCTGGCATAACACGCAGGTGATTTTGGCGTGTCTGGCAGGTTGTTCCGTTGTGCTTGGCAGGTGGTTCAGGCTTGGCCGGCAGGTGGTTCCAGACTGCCCAGGAGGTGTTTCCAGCTTCTCCGGCAGGTGGTTCTGGTACGTCTGAGAGGTGGTTCCGCCATGGCTGGCAGGTGATTCCGGACCGTCCCCCAGGTGGTTCTGGCATAGCCAGCAGTTGATATTTGCCTCTCCGGCAGGTGGTTCCAGCGAGTCGAACAGGTGGCTCCGGCGTGCTCGGCAGGTGGTTCCGGTCTGTCCGGTAGGTGATTCCGGCGTGTCCGGCACGTGCTTCCGGCACGTCTGAGAGGTGGTTCCGGCACGCGCGACAGGTGGTTTCGGAGTGTCCGCCAGGTGGTTCTGGCGTACCCGGCGGGTGATTTTGGCGTGTCCGGCAGGTGTTTCTGGCGAGTCGAGCAGGTGGCTCCGGCATGCTCGGCAGGTGATTCCGGCGTCTCCGGCACGTGGTTCTGGTGTGTCTGAGAGCTGGTTCCGGCATGTCCTGCAGATGATTCCGGAGTGTCCGCCAAGTGGTTCTGGCATACCCGGCTGGTGATTTTGGCGTGTCCGGCAGGTGTTTCTGGCGAGTCGAGCAGATGGCTCCGGCATGCTCGGCAGGTGCTTCCGGCGTCTCCGGCACGTGGTTCTGGTGTGTCTGAGAGCTGGTTCCGGCATGTCCGGCAGATGATTCCGGAGTGTCGGCCAAGTGGTTCTGGCATACCCGGCTGGTGATTTGGGCATGTCAGGTAGGTGGCTCCGGCGTGCTCGGCAGGTTGTTCAGACGGGTCTGGCAGGTGTTTTCCGTCTGTTCGGGGTGTGGTTCCAGCATCTCATGCACATGGTTCTGGCACGTCTGAGATGTGGTTCCGGCCGGCCCGACAGGTGTTTCCACAGTGTCCGCCAAGTGGTACTGGCGTAGTTGGCAGGTGATTTTGGCATGACCGGCAGGTGGTTCCAGCAAGCCCGGCAGGTGATTCCGAAGTGTTCCCCAACTGGTTGTGGCGTAGCCGGCAGGTGATTTTTGCGTGTCCGGCAGGTGGTTCTGGCGAGTCGAGCAGGTGGTTCCGGCGTGCTCGGCAGCTGCTTCCGGGGTCATTGGCACGTGGTTCTGGCATATGTGAGAGGTGGTTCCGGCATGCCCGGCAGGTGATTCCGGAGTGTTCGCCAAGTGTTTCCGGCGTAGCCGGCAGGTGATTTTGCATGTCCAGCGGTCGTTCCGGCGGGTCGAGCCGGTGGTTCCGGCGTGTCCGGCAGGTGGTTCCGGTCTGTCCGGCAGGTGGTTCTGTGGTGTCCGGCACGAGGTTCAGTCTGAGAGGCTGTGCCGGCATGCCCCTCACGTGATTCCGGCTTGTCCCCGAAGTGGTTCTGGCATACCCGGCAGGTGATTTTGGCGTGTCCGGCAGGTGTTTCTGGCGAGTCGAGCAGGTGGCTCCGGCATGCTCGGCAGGTGCTTCCGGCGTCTCCGGCACTTGGTTCTGGTGTGTCTGAGAGCTGGTTCCGGCATGTCCGGCAGATGATTCCGGAGTGTCCGCCAAGTGGTTCTGGCATACCCAGCAGGTGATTTTGGCGTGTCAGGGAGGTGGTACCGGTGAGTCGAGCAGGTGGTTCCGGCGTGCTCAGCAGGTGGTTCAGGCGGTTCTGGCAGGTGGTATCCGTCTGTTCGGGGTGTGGTTCCAGCATCTCATGAACACGTTTCTGGCACGTCTGAGATGTGGTTCCAGCCGGCCCGACAGGTGATTCCGCAGTGTCCGCCAAGCGGTTCTGGCGTAGTTGGCAGGTGATTTTGGCATGACTGGCAGGTGGTTCCAGCAAGCCTGGCAGGTGATTCCAAAGTGTTCACCAACTGGTTGTGGCGTAGCCGGCAGGTGATTTTTGCATGATCGGCAGGTGGTTCTGGCGAGTCGAGCAGGTGGTTCCGGCGTGCTCGGCTGGTGCTTCCGGGGTCATTGGCACGGGGTTCTGGCATGTCTGAGAGGTGGTTCCTGCATGCCCGGCAAGTGATTCCGGAGTGTTCGCCAAGTGGTTCTGGCATAGTCGGCAGGTGATTTTGGCATGTCCGGCAGGTGGTTCAGGCGAGTTGAGCAGGTGGTTCCAACGTGCTTGGCAGGTGCTTCCGGCGTCTCCGGCACGTGTTTGTGGCACATCTGACAGGTGGTTCCGGCATGCCCGAAAGGTGATTCCGGTCTGTCCGGTAGGTGGTTCCAGCCTGCACGGCATGTGGTTCTGGTACGTCTCAGAGGTGGTTGCGCATGCCCAACAGGTGATTCCGGACTGTCCGCCACATGGTTCTGGCACGTCTGACAGGTGGTTCCGGCATGCCCGGCAGGTCATCCCAGAGAGTCCTCCAAGTGGTTCTGGCATAACACGCAGGCGATTTTGGCGTGTCCGGCAGGTTGTTCCGTTGTGCTTGGCAGGTGGTTCAGGCTTGGCCGGCATGTGGTTCCAGACTGCCCAGGACGTGTTTCCAGCTTCTCCGGCAGGTGGTTCTGGTACGTCTGAGAGGTGGTTCCGCCATGGCTGGCAGGTGATTCCGGACCGTCCCCCAGGTGGTTCTGGCATAGCCAGCAGTTGATATTGGCCTGTCCGGCAGGTGGTTCCAGCGAGTCGAACAGGTGGCTCCGGCGTGCTCGGCAGGTGGTTCCGGTCTGTCCGGTAGGTGATTCCGGCGTGTCCGGCACGTGCTTCCGGCACGTCTGAGAGGTGGTTCCGGCATGCGCGACAGGTGATTTCGGAGTGTCCGCCAGGTGGTTCTGGCGTACCCGGCAGGTGATTTTGGCGTGTCCGACAGGTGTTTCTGGCGAGTTGAGCAGGTGGCTCCGGCATGCTCGGCAGGTGCTTCCGGCGTCTCCGGCACTTGGTTCTGGTGTGTCTGAGAGCTGGTTCCGGCATGTCCGGCAGATGATTCCGGAGTGTCCGCCAAGTGGTTCTGGCATACCAGGCTGGTGATTTGGGCATGTCAGGTAGGAGGCTCCGGCGTGCTCGGCAGGTTGTTCAGACGCGTCTGGCAGGTGTTTTCCGTCTGTTCGGGGTGTGGTTCCAGCATCTCATGCACATGGTTCTGGCACGTCTGAGATGTGGTTCCGGCCGGCCCGACAGGTGTTTCCACAGTGTCCGCCAAGTGGTACTGGCGTAGTTGGCAGGTGATTTTGGCATGACCGGCAGGTGGTTCCAGCAAGCCCGGCAGGTGATTCCGAAGTGTTCCCCAACTGGTTGTGGCGAAGCCGGCAGGTGATTTTTGCGTGTCCGGCAGGTGGTTCTGGCGAGTCGAGCAGGTGGTTCCGGCGTGCTCGGCAGCTGCTTCCGGGGTCATTGGCACGTGGTTCTGGCATATCTGAGAGGTGGTTCCGGCATGCCCGGCAGGTGATTCCGGAGTGTTCGCCAAGTGTTTCCGGCGTAGCCGGCAGGTGATTTTGCATGTCCAGCGGTCGTTCCGGCGGGTCGAGCCGGTGGTTCCGGCGTGTCCGGCAGGTGGTTCTGTGGTGTCCGACACGAGGTTCAGTCTGAGAGGCTGTGCCGGCATGCCCCTCACGTGATTCCGGCTTGTCCCCGAAGTGGTTCTGGCATACCCGGCAGGTGATTTTGGCGTGTCCGGCAGGTGTTTCTGGCGAGTCGAGCAGGTGGCTCCGGCATGCTCGGCAGGTGCTTCCGGCGTCTCCGGCACTTGGTTCTGGTGTGTCTGAGAGCTGGTTCCGGCATGTCCGGCAGATGATTCCGGAGTGTCCGCCAAGTGGTTCTGGCATACCCAGCAGCTGATTTTGGCGTGTCAGGGAGGTGGTACCGGTGAGTCGAGCAGGTGGTTCCGGCGTGCTCAGCAGGTGGTTCAGGCGGTTCTGGCAGGTGGTATCCGTCTGTTCGGGGTGTGGTTCCAGCATCTCATGAACACGTTTCTGGCACGTCTGAGATGTGGTTCCAGCCGGCCCGACAGGTGATTCCGCAGTGTCCGCCAAGCGGTTCTGGCGTAGTTGGCAGGTGATTTTGGCATGACTGGCAGGTGGTTCCAGCAAGCCTGGCAGGTGATTCCAAAGTGTTCACCAACTGGTTGTGGCGTAGCCGGCAGGTGATTTTTGCGTGATCGGCAGGTGGTTCTGGCGAGTCGAGCAGGTGGTTCCGGCGTGCTCGGCTGGTGCTTCCGGGGTCATTGGCACGGGGTTCTGGCATGTCTGAGAGGTGGTTCCTGCATGCCCGGCAAGTGATTCCGGAGTGTTCGCCAAGTGGTTCTGGCATAGTCGGCAGGTGATTTTGGCATGTCCGGCAGGTGGTTCAGGCGAGTTGAGCAGGTGGTTCCAACGTGCTTGGCAGGTGCTTCCGGCGTCTCCGGCACGTGTTTCTGGCACATCTGACAGGTGGTTCCGGCATGCCCGAAAGGTGATTCCGGTCTGTCCGGTAGGTGGTTCCAGCCTGCACGGCATGTGGTTCTGGTACGTCTCAGAGGTGGTTGCGCATGCCCAACAGGTGATTCCGGACTGTCCGCCACATGGTTCTGGCACGTCTGAGAGGTGGTTCCGGCATGCCCGGCAGGTCATCCCAGAGAGTCCTCCAAGTGGTTCTGGCATAACACGCAGGTGATTTTGGCGTGTCTGGCAGGTTGTTCCGTTGTGCTTGGCAGGTGGTTCAGGCTTGGCCGGCAGGTGGTTCCAGACTGTCCAGGACGTGTTTCCAGCTTCTCCGGCAGGTGGTTCTGGTGCGTCTGAGAGGTGGTTCCGCCATGGCTGGCAGCTGATTCCGGACCGTCCCCTAGGTGGTTCTGGCATAGCCAGTATTTGATATTGGCCTGTCCGGCAGGTGGTTCCAGCGAGTCGAACAGGTGGTTCTGGCGTACCCGGCAGGTGATTTTGGCGTGTCCGACAGGTGCTTCTGGCGAGTCGAGCAGGTGGCTCCGGCATGCTCGGCAGGTGCTTCCGGCGTCTCCGGCACGTGGTTCTGGTGTGTCTGAGAGCTGGTTCCGGCATGTCCGGCAGATGATTCCGGAGTGTCCGCCAAGTGGTTCTGGCATACCCGGCTGGTGATTTGGGCATGTCAGGTAGGTGGTTCCGGCGAGTCGAGCAGGTGGCTCCGGCGTGCTCGGCAGGTTGTTCAGACGGGTCTGGCAGGTGTTTTCCGTCTGTTCGGGGTGTGGTTCCAGCATCTCATGCACATGGTTCTGGCACGTCTGAGATGTGGTTCCGGCCGGCCCGACAGGTGTTTCCACAGTGTCCGCCAAGTCGTACTGGCGTAGTTGGCAGGTGATTTTGGCATGACCGGCAGGTGGTTCCAGCAAGCCCGGCAGGTGATTCTGAAGTGTTCCCCAACTGTTTGTGGCGTAGCCGGCAGGTGATTTTTGCGTGTCCGGCAGGTGGTTCTGGCGAGTCGAGCAGGTGGTTCCGGCGTGCTCGGCAGGTGCTTCCGGGGTCATTGGCACGTGGTTCTGGCTTATCTGAGAGGTGGTTCCGGCATGCCCGGCAGGTGATTCCGGAGTGTTCGCCAAGTGTTTCCGGCGTAGCCGGCAGGTGATTCTGCATGTCCAGCGGTCGTTCCGGCGGGTCGAGCCGGTGGTTCCGGCGTGTCCGGCAGGTGGTTCCGGTCTGCACATCAGGTGGTTCTGTGGTGTCCGGCACTAGGTTCAGTCTGAGAGGCTGTGCCGGCATGCCCCTCACGTGATTCCGGCTTGTCCCCGAAGTGGTGCTAGTGTAGCGGGCAGGTGATTTTGGCGTGTCTGGCAGGTGGTTCCGCCGTGCTCGGCATGTGGTTCAGGCATGGCCGTCACGTGGTTCCAGTCTGTCCAGGACGTGTTTCCAGCTTCTCCGGCAGGTGGTTCTGGTACGTCTGAGAGGTGGTTCCCCCATGGCTGGCAGGTGATCCCGGACTGTCCCCCAGGTGGTTCTGGCATAGCCAGCAGTTGATATTGGCCTGTCCGGCAGGTGGTTGCAGCGAGTCGAACAGGTGGCTCTGGCGTTCTTGGCAGGTGGTTCCGGTCTGTCCGGTAGGTGTTTCCGGCGTGTCTGGCACGTGCTTCCGGCACGTCTGAGAGGTGGTTCCGGCATGCGCGGCAGGGGATTCCGTAGTGTCCGCCAAGTGTCTCCGGCGTAGCCGGCAGGTGATTTTGCATGTCCAGCGGTCGTTCCGGCGGGTCGAGCCGGTGGTTCCGGCGTGTCCGGCAGGTGGTTCCGGTCTGTCCGGCAGGTGGTTCTGTGGTGTCCGGCACGAGGTTCAGTCTGAGAGGCTGTGCCGGCATGCCCCTCACGTGATTCCGGCTTGTCCCCGAAGTGGTGCTGATGTAGCGGGCAGGTGATTTTGGCGTGTCCGGCAGGTGGTTCAGGCGAGTTGAGCAGGTGGTTGCGACGTGCTCGGCAGGTGCTTCCGGCGTAACTGGCACGTGTTTCTGGCGCATCTGACTGGTGGTTCCGGCATGCCCAAGAGTTGATTCCGGTCTGTCCGGTAGGTGGTACCGGCGTGCACGGCACGTGGTTCTGGTACGTGTCAGAGGTGGTTGCGTATGCCCAACAGGTGATTCCGGACTGTCCGCCACGTGCTTCTGGCACCTCTGAGAGGTGGTTCCAACATGCCCGGCAGGTCATTTCGGAGAGTCGACCAAGTGGTTCTGGCGTACCCCTAGGAGATTTTGGCGTGTCCGGCAGGTGGTTCAGGCATGGCCGTCACGTGGTTCCAGTCTGTCCAGGACGTGTTTCCAGCTTCTCCGGCAGGTGGTTCTGGTACGTCTGAGAGGTGGTTCCGCCATGGCTGGCAGGTGATCCCGGACTGTCCCCCAGGTGGTTCCGGCAGAGCCAGCAGTTGATATTGGCCTGTCCGGCAGGTGGTTCCAGCGAGTCGAACAGGTGGCTCCGGCGTGCTCGGCAGGTGGTTCCGGTCTGTCCAGTAGGTGATTCCGGCGTGTCCGGCACGTGCTTCCGGCACGTCTGATATTTGGTTCCGGCATGCGCGACAGGTGATTTCGGAGTGTCCGCCATGTGGTTCTGGCGTACCCGGCAGGTGATTTTGGCGTGTCCAGCAGGTGTTTCTGGCGAGTCGAGCAGGTGGCTCCGGCATGCTCGGCAGGTGCTTCCGGCGTCTCCGGCACGTGGTTCTGGTGTGTCTGAGAGCTGGTTCCGGCATGTCCGGCAGATGATTCCGGAGTGTCCGCCAAGTGGTTCTGGCATACCCGGCTGGCGATTTGGGCATGTCAGGTAGGTGGTTCCGGCGAGTCGAGCAGGTGGCTCCGGCGTGCTCGGCAGGTTGTTCAGACGGGTCTGGCAGGTGTTTTCCGTCTTTTCGGGGGGTGGTTCCAGCATCTCATGCACATGGTTCTGGCACGTCTGAGATGTGGTTCCGGCCGGCCCGACAGGTGTTTCCGCAGTGTCCGCCAAGTGGTACTGGCGTAGTTGGCAGGTGATTTTGGCATGACCGGCAGGTGGTTCCAGCAAGCCCGGCAGGTGATTCCGAAGTGTTCCCCAACTGGTTGTGGCGTAGCCGGCAGGTGATTTTTGCGTGTCCGGCAGGTGGTTCTGGCGAGTCGAGCAGGTGGTTCCGGCGTGCTCGGCAGGTGCTTCCGGGGTCATTGGCACGTGGTTCTGGCATATGTGAGAGGTGGTTCCGGCATGCCCGGCAGGTGATTCCGGAGTGCTCGCCAAGTGTTTCCGGCGTAGCCGGCAGGTGATTTTTCATGTCCAGCGGTCGTTCCGGCGGGTCAAGCCGGTGGTTCCGGCGTGTCCGGCAGGTGGTTCCGGTCTGTCCGGCAGGTGGTTCTGTGGTGTCCGGCACGAGGTTCAGTCTGAGAGGCTGTGCCGGCATGCCCCTCACGTGATTCCGGCTTGTCCCCGAAGTGGTGCTGGTGTAGCGGGCAGGTGATTTTGGCGTGTCCGGCAGGTGGTTCAGGCGAGTTGAGCAGGTGGTGGCGACGTGCTCGGCAGGTGCTTCCGGCGTCTCCGGCACGTGTTTCTGGCACATCTCACTGGTGGTTCCGGCATGCCCAAAAGTTGATTCCGGTCTGTCCGGTAGGTGGTTCCGGCGTGCACGGCACGTGGTTCTGGTACGTGTCAGAGGTGGTTGCGTATGCCCTACAGGTGATTCCGGACTGTCCGCCACATGGTTCTGGCACGTCTGAGAGGTGGTTCCGGCATGCCCGGCAGGTCATCCCAGAGAGTCCTCCAAGTGGTTCTGGCATAACACGCAGGTGATTTTGGCGTGTCTGGCAGGTTGTTCCGTTGTGCTTGGCAGGTGGTTCAGGCTTGGCCGGCAGGTGGTTCCAGACCGTCCAGGACGTGTTTCCAGCTTCTCCGGCAGGTGGTTCTGGTGCGTCTGAGAGGTGGTTCCGCCATGGCTGGCAGGTGATTCCGGACCGTCCCCCAGGTGGTTCTGGCATAGCCAGCATTTGATATTGGCCTGTCCGGCAGGTGGTTCCAGCGAGTCGAACAGGTGGCTCCGGCGTGCTCGGCAGGTGGTTCCGGTCTGTCCGGTAGGTGATTCCGGTGTGTCCGGCACGTGCTTCCGGCACGTCTGAGAGGTGGTTCCGGCATGCGTGACAGGTGATTTCGGAGTGTCCGCCAGGTGGTTCTGGCGTACCCGGCAGGTGATTTTGGCGTGTCCTACAGGTGTTTCTGGCGAGTCGAGCAGGTGGCTCCGGCATGCTCGGCAGGTGCTTCCGGCGTCTCCGGCACTTGGTTCTGGTGTGTCTGAGAGCTGGTTCCGGCATGTCCGGCAGATGATTCCGGAGTGTCCGCCAAGTGGTTCTGGCATACCCAGCAGGTGATTTTGGCGTGTCAGGGAGGTGGTACCAGTGAGTCGAGCAGGTGGTTCCGGCGTGCTCAGCAGGTGGTTCAGGCGGTTCTGGCAGGTGGTATCCGTCTGTTCGTGGTGTGGTTCCAGCATCTCATGAACACGTTTCTGGCACGTCTGAGATGTGGTTCCAGCCGGCCCGACAGGTGTTTCCGCAGTGTCCGCCAAGCGGTTCTGGCGTAGTTGGCAGGTGATTTTGGCATGACTGGCAGGTGGTTCCAGCAAGCCTGGCAGGTGATTCCAAAGTGTTCACCAACTGGTTGTGGCGTAGCCGGCAGGTGATTTTTGCGTGATCGGCAGGTGGTTCTGGCGAGTCGAGCAGGTGGTTCCGGCGTGCTCGGCTGGTGCTTCCGGGGTCATTGGCACGGGGTTCTGGCATGTCTGAGAGGTGGTTCCTGCATGCCCGGCAAGTGATTCCGGAGTGTTCGCCTAGTGGTTCTGGCATAGTCGGCAGGTGATTTTGGCATGTCCGGCAGGTGGTTCAGGCGAGTTGAGCAGGTGGTTCCAACGTGCTTGGCAGGTGCTTCCGGCGTCTCCGACACGTGTTTGTGGCACATCTGACAGGTGGTTCCGGCATGCCCGAAAGGTGATTCCGGTCTGTCCGGTAGGTGGTTCCAGCCTGCACGGCATGTGGTTCTGGTACGTCTCAGAGGTGGTTGCGCATGCCCAACAGGTGATTCCGGACTGTCCGCCACATGGTTCTGGCACGTCTGTGAGGTGGTTCCGGCATGCCCGGCAGGTCATCCCAGAGAGTCCTCCAAGTAGTTCTGGCATAACACGCAGGTGATTTTGGCGTGTCTGGCAGGTTGTTCCGTTGTGCTTGGCAGGTGGTTCAGGCTTGGCCGGCAGGTGGTTCCAGACTGCCCAGGAGGTGTTTCCAGCTTCTCCGGCAGGTGGTTCTGGTACGTCTGAGAGGTGGTTCCGCCATGGCTGGCAGGTGATTCCGGACCGTCCCCCAGGTGGTTCTGGCATAGCCAGCAGTTGATATTTGCCTCTCCGGCAGGTGGTTCCAGCGAGTCGAACAGGTGGCTCCGGCGTGCTCGGCAGGTGGTTCCGGTCTGTCCGGTAGGTGATTCCGGCGTGTCCGGCACGTGCTTCCGGCACGTCTGAGAGGTGGTTCCGGCACGTGCGACAGGTGGTTTCGGAGTGTCCGCCAGGTGGTTCTGGCGTACCCGGCGGGTGATTTTGGCGTGTCCGGCAGGTGTTTCTGGCGAGTCGAGCAGGTGGCTCCGGCATGCTCGGCAGGTGATTCCGGCGTCTCCGGCACGTGGTTCTGGTGTGTCTGAGAGCTGGTTCCGGCATGTCCTGCAGATGATTCCGGAGTGTCCGCCAAGTGGTTCTGGCATACCCGGCTGGTGATTTTGGCGTGTCCGGCAGGTGTTTCTGGCGAGTCGAGCAGATGGCTCCGGCATGCTCGGCAGGTGCTTCCGGCGTCTCCGGCACGTGGTTCTGGTGTGTCTGAGAGCTGGTTCCGGCATGTCCGGCAGATGATTCCGGAGTGTCGGCCAAGTGGTTCTGGCATACCCGGCTGGTGATTTGGGCATGTCAGGTAGGTGGCTCCGGCGTGCTCGGCAGGTTGTTCAGACGGGTCTGGCAGGTGTTTTCCGTCTGTTCGGGGTGTGGTTCCAGCATCTCATGCACATGGTTCTGGCACGTCTGAGATGTGGTTCCGGCCGGCCCGACAGGTGTTTCCACAGTGTCCGCCAAGTGGTACTGGCGTAGTTGGCAGGTGATTTTGGCATGACCGGCAGGTGGTTCCAGCAAGCCCGGCAGGTGATTCCGAAGTGTTCCCCAACTGGTTGTGGCGTAGCCGGCAGGTGATTTTTGCGTGTCCGGCAGGTGGTTCTGGCGAGTCGAGCAGGTGGTTCCGGCGTGCTCGGCAGCTGCTTCCGGGGTCATTGGCACGTGGTTCTGGCATATGTGAGAGGTGGTTCCGGCATGCCCGGCAGGTGATTCCGGAGTGTTCGCCAAGTGTTTCCGGCGTAGCCGGCAGGTGATTTTGCATGTCCAGCGGTCGTTCCGGCGGGTCGAGCCGGTGGTTCCGGCGTGTCCGGCAGGTGGTTCCGGTCTGTCCGGCAGGTGGTTCTGTGGTGTCCGGCACGAGGTTCAGTCTGAGAGGCTGTGCCGGCATGCCCCTCACGTGATTCCGGCTTGTCCCCGAAGTGGTTCTGGCATACCCGGCAGGTGATTTTGGCGTGTCCGGCAGGTGTTTCTGGCGAGTCGAGCAGGTGGCTCCGGCATGCTCGGCAGGTGCTTCCGGCGTCTCCGGCACTTGGTTCTGGTGTGTCTGAGAGCTGGTTCCGGCATGTCCGGCAGATGATTCCGGAGTGTCCGCCAAGTGGTTCTGGCATACCCAGCAGGTGATTTTGGCGTGTCAGGGAGGTGGTACCGGTGAGTCGAGCAGGTGGTTCCGGCGTGCTCAGCAGGTGGTTCAGGCGGTTCTGGCAGGTGGTATCCGTCTGTTCGGGGTGTGGTTCCAGCATCTCATGAACACGTTTCTGGCACGTCTGAGATGTGGTTCCAGCCGGCCCGACAGGTGATTCCGCAGTGTCCGCCAAGCGGTTCTGGCGTAGTTGGCAGGTGATTTTGGCATGACTGGCAGGTGGTTCCAGCAAGCCTGGCAGGTGATTCCAAAGTGTTCACCAACTGGTTGTGGCGTAGCCGGCAGGTGATTTTTGCATGATCGGCAGGTGGTTCTGGCGAGTCGAGCAGGTGGTTCCGGCGTGCTCGGCTGGTGCTTCCGGGGTCATTGGCACGGGGTTCTGGCATGTCTGAGAGGTGGTTCCTGCATGCCCGGCAAGTGATTCCGGAGTGTTCGCCAAGTGGTTCTGGCATAGTCGGCAGGTGATTTTGGCATGTCCGGCAGGTGGTTCAGGCGAGTTGAGCAGGTGGTTCCAACGTGCTTGGCAGGTGCTTCCGGCGTCTCCGGCACGTGTTTGTGGCACATCTGACAGGTGGTTCCGGCATGCCCGAAAGGTGATTCCGGTCTGTCCGGTAGGTGGTTCCAGCCTGCACGGCATGTGGTTCTGGTACGTCTCAGAGGTGGTTGCGCATGCCCAACAGGTGATTCCGGACTGTCCGCCACATGGTTCTGGCACGTCTGAGAGGTGGTTCCGGCATGCCCGGCAGGTCATCCCAGAGAGTCCTCCAAGTGGTTCTGGCATAACACGCAGGCGATTTTGGCGTGTCCGGCAGGTTGTTCCGTTGTGCTTGGCAGGTGGTTCAGGCTTGGCCGGCATGTGGTTCCAGACTGCCCAGGACGTGTTTCCAGCTTCTCCGGCAGGTGGTTCTGGTACGTCTGAGAGGTGGTTCCGCCATGGCTGGCAGGTGATTCCGGACCGTCCCCCAGGTGGTTCTGGCATAGCCAGCAGTTGATATTGGCCTGTCCGGCAGGTGGTTCCAGCGAGTCGAACAGGTGGCTCCGGCGTGCTCGGCAGGTGGTTCCGGTCTGTCCGGTAGGTGATTCCGGCGTGTCCGGCACGTGCTTCCGGCACGTCTGAGAGGTGGTTCCGGCATGCGCGACAGGTGATTTCGGAGTGTCCGCCAGGTGGTTCTGGCGTACCCGGCAGGTGATTTTGGCGTGTCCGACAGGTGTTTCTGGCGAGTTGAGCAGGTGGCTCCGGCATGCTCGGCAGGTGCTTCCGGCGTCTCCGGCACTTGGTTCTGGTGTGTCTGAGAGCTGGTTCCGGCATGTCCGGCAGATGATTCCGGAGTGTCCGCCAAGTGGTTCTGGCATACCCAGCTGGTGATTTTGGCGTGTCCGGCAGGTGTTTCTGGCGAGTCGAGCAGATGGCTCCGGCATGCTCGGCAGGTGCTTCCGGCGTCTCCGGCACGTGGTTCTGGTGTGTCTGAGAGCTGGTTCCGGCATGTCCGGCAGATGATTCCGGAGTGTCGGCCAAGTGGTTCTGGCATACCCGGCTGGTGATTTGGGCATGTCAGGTAGGTGGCTCCGGCGTGCTCGGCAGGTTGTTCAGACGCGTCTGGCAGGTGTTTTCCGTCTGTTCGGGGTGTGGTTCCAGCATCTCATGCACATGGTTCTGGCACGTCTGAGATGTGGTTCCGGCCGGCCCGACAGGTGTTTCCACAGTGTCCGCCAAGTGGTACTGGCGTAGTTGGCAGGTGATTTTGGCATGACCGGCAGGTGGTTCCAGCAAGCCCGGCAGGTGATTCCGAAGTGTTCCCCAACTGGTTGTGGCGTAGCCGGCAGGTGATTTTTGCGTGTCCGGCAGGTGGTTCTGGCGAGTCGAGCAGGTGGTTCCGGCGTGCTCGGCAGCTGCTTCCGGGGTCATTGGCACGTGGTTCTGGCATATCTGAGAGGTGGTTCCGGCATGCCCGGCAGGTGATTCCGGAGTGTTCGCCAAGTGTTTCCGGCGTAGCCGGCAGGTGATTTTGCATGTCCAGCGGTCGTTCCGGCGGGTCGAGCCGGTGGTTCCGGCGTGTCCGGCAGGTGGTTCTGTGGTGTCCGACACGAGGTTCAGTCTGAGAGGCTGTGCCGGCATGCCCCTCACGTGATTCCGGCTTGTCCCCGAAGTGGTTCTGGCATACCCGGCAGGTGATTTTGGCGTGTCCGGCAGGTGTTTCTGGCGAGTCGAGCAGGTGGCTCCGGCATGCTCGGCAGGTGCTTCCGGCGTCTCCGGCACTTGGTTCTGGTGTGTCTGAGAGCTGGTTCCGGCATGTCCGGCAGATGATTCCGGAGTGTCCGCCAAGTGGTTCTGGCATACCCAGCAGCTGATTTTGGCGTGTCAGGGAGGTGGTACCGGTGAGTCGAGCAGGTGGTTCCGGCGTGCTCAGCAGGTGGTTCAGGCGGTTCTGGCAGGTGGTATCCGTCTGTTCGGGGTGTGGTTCCAGCATCTCATGAACACGTTTCTGGCACGTCTGAGATGTGGTTCCAGCCGGCCCGACAGGTGATTCCGCAGTGTCCGCCAAGCGGTTCTGGCGTAGTTGGCAGGTGATTTTGGCATGACTGGCAGGTGGTTCCAGCAAGCCTGGCAGGTGATTCCAAAGTGTTCACCAACTGGTTGTGGCGTAGCCGGCAGGTGATTTTTGCGTGATCGGCAGGTGGTTCTGGCGAGTCGAGCAGGTGGTTCCGGCGTGCTCGGCTGGTGCTTCCGGGGTCATTGGCACGGGGTTCTGGCATGTCTGAGAGGTGGTTCCTGCATGCCCGGCAAGTGATTCCGGAGTGTTCGCCAAGTGGTTCTGGCATAGTCGGCAGGTGATTTTGGCATGTCCGGCAGGTGGTTCAGGCGAGTTGAGCAGGTGGTTCCAACGTGCTTGGCAGGTGCTTCCGGCGTCTCCGGCACGTGTTTCTGGCACATCTGACAGGTGGTTCCGGCATGCCCGAAAGGTGATTCCGGTCTGTCCGGTAGGTGGTTCCAGCCTGCACGGCATGTGGTTCTGGTACGTCTCAGAGGTGGTTGCGCATGCCCAACAGGTGATTCCGGACTGTCCGCCACATGGTTCTGGCACGTCTGACAGGTGGTTCCGGCATGCCCGGCAGGTCATCCCAGAGAGTCCTCCAAGTGGTTCTGGCATAACACGCAGGTGATTTTGGCGTGTCCGGCAGGTTATTCCGTTGTGCTTGGCAGGTGGTTCAGGCTTGGCCGGCAGGTGGTTCCAGACTGTCCAGGACGTGTTTCCAGCTTCTCCGGCAGGTGGTTCTGGTACGTCTGAGAGGTGGTTCCGCCATGGCTGGCAGGTGATTCCGGACCGTCCCCCAGGTGGTTCTGGCATAGCCAGCAGTTGATATTGGCCTGTCCGGCAGGTGGTTACAGCGAGTCGAACAGGTGGCTCCGGCGTGCTCGGCAGGTGGTTCCGGTCTGTCCGGTAGGTGATTCCGGCGTGTCCGGCACGTGCTTCCGGCACGTCTGAGAGGTGGTTCCGGCATGCGCGACAGGTGATTTCGGAGTGTCCGACAGTTGGTTCTGGCGTACCCGGCAGGTGATTTTGGCGTGTCCGACAGGTGTTTCTGGCGAGTCGAGCAGGTGGCTCCGGCATGCTCGGCAGGTGCTTCCGGCGTCTCCGGCACGTGGTTCTGGTGTGTCTGAGAGCTGGTTCCGGCATGTCCGGCAGATGATTCCGGAGTGTCCGCCAAGTGGTTCTGGCATACCCGGCTGGTGATTTGGGCATGTCAGGTAGGTGGCTGCGGCGTGCTCGGCAGGTTGTTCAGACGCGTCTGGCAGGTGTTTTCCGTCTGTTCGGGGTGTGGTTCCAGCATCTCATGCACATGGTTCTGGCACGTCTGAGATGTGGTTCCGGCCGGCCCGACAGGTGTTTCCACAGTGTCCGCCAAGTCGTACTGGCGTAGTTGGCAGGTGATTTTGGCATGACCGGCAGGTGGTTCCAGCAAGCCCGGCAGGTGATTCCGAAGTGTTCCCCAACTGGTTGTGGCGTAGCCGGCAGGTGATTTTTGCGTGTCCGGCAGGTGGTTCTGGCGAGTCGAGCAGGTGGTTCCGGCATGCTCGGCAGGTGCTTCCGGGGTCATTGGCACGTGGTTCTGGCATATCTGAGAGGTGGTTCCGGCATGCCCGGCAGGTGATTCCGGAGTGTTCGCCAAGTGTTTCCGGCGTAGCCGGCAGTTGATTTTGCATGTCCAGCGGTCGTTCCGGCGGGTCGAGCCGGTGGTTCCGGCGTGTCCGGCAGGTGGTTCCGGTCTGTCCGGCAGGTGGTTCTGTGGTGTCCGGCATGAGGTTCAGTCTGAGAGGCTGTGCCGGCATGCCCCTCACGTGATTCCGGCTTGTCCCCGAAGTGGTGCTGGTGCAGCGGGCAGGTGATTTTGGCGTGTCCAGCAGGTGGTTCAGGCGAGTTGAGCAGGTGGTTGCGACGTGCTCGGCAGGTGATTCCGGCGTCTCCGGCACGTGTTTCTGGCACATATGACTGGTGGTTCCGGCATGCCCAAAAGTTGATTCCGGTCTGTCCGGTAGGTGGTTCCGGCGTGCACGGCACGTGGTTCTGGTACGTGTCAGAGGTGGTTGCGTATGCCCAACAGGTGATTCCGGACTGTCCGCCACGTGCTTCTGGCACGTCTGAGAGGTGGTTCCAACATGCCCGGAGAGTCGTCCAAGTGGTTCTGGCGTAGCCCGCAGGTGATTTTGGCGTGTCCGGCAGGTGGTTCCGCCGTGCTCGGCAGGTGGTTCAGGCATGGCCGTCACGTGGTTCCAGTCTGTCCAGGACGTGTTTCCAGCTTCTCCGGCAGGTGGTTCTGGTACGTCTGAGAGGTGGTTCCGCCATGGCTGGCAGGTGATCCCCGACCGTCCCCCAGGTGGTTCTGGCATAGCCAGCAGTTGATATTGGCCTGTCCGGCAGGTGGTTCCATCGAGTCGAACAGGTGGCTCCGGTGTGCTCGGCAGGTGGTTCCGGTCTGTCCGGTAGGAGATTCCGGCATGTCCGGCACGTGCTTCCGGCACGTGTGAGAGGTGGTTCCGGCATGCGCGACAGGTGGTTTCGGAGTGTCCGCCAGGTGGTTCTGGCATACCCGGCAGGTGATTTTGGCGTGTCCGGCAGGTGTTTCTGGCGAGTCGAGCAGGTGGCTCTGGCATGCTCGGCAGGTGCTTCCGGCGTCTCCGGCACTTGTTTCTGGTGTGTCTAAGAGCTGGTTCCGGCATGTCCGGCAGATGATTCCGGAGTGTCCGCCAAGTGGTTCTGGCATACCAAGTAGGTGATTTTGGCGTGTCAGGGAGGTGGTACCGGTGAGTCGAGCAGGTGGTTCCTGCGTGCTCAGCAGGTGGTTCAGGCGGTTCTGGCAGGTGGTATCCGTCTGTTCGGGGTGTGGTTCCAGCATCTCATGAACACGTTTCTGGCACGTCTGAGATGTGGTTCCAGCCGGCCCGACAGGTGTTTCCGCAGTGTCCGCCAAGCGGTTCTGGCGTAGTTGGCAGGTGATTTTGGCATGACTGGCAGGTGGTTCCAGCAAGCCTGGCAGGTGATTCCAAAGTGTTCACCAACTGGTTGTGGCGTAGCCGGCAGGTGATTTTTGCGTGATCGGCAGGTGGTTCTGGCGAGTCGAGCAGGTGGTTCCGGCGTGCTCGGCTGGTGCTTCCGGGGTCATTGGCACGGGGTTCTGGCATGTCTGAGAGGTGGTTCCTGCATGCCCGGCAAGTGATTCCGGAGTGTTCGCCAAGTGGTTCTGGCATAGTCGGCAGGTGATTTTGGCATGTCCGGCAGGTGGTTCAGGCGAGTTGAGCAGGTGGTTCCAACGTGCTTGGCAGGTGCTTCCGGCGTCTCCGGCACGTGTTTCTGGCACATCTGACAGGTGGTTCCGGCATGCCCGAAAGGTGATTCCGGTCTGTCCGGTAGGTGGTTCCAGCCTGCACGGCATGTGGTTCTGGTACGTCTCAGAGGTGGTTGCGCATGCCCAACAGGTGATTCCGGACTGTCCGCCACATGGTTCTGGCACGTCTGACAGGTGGTTCCGGCATGCGCGACAGGTGATTTCGGAGTTTCCGCCAGGTGGTTCTGGCGTACCCGGCAGGTGATTTTGGCGTGTCCGACAGGTGTTTCTGGCGAGTCGAGCAGGAGGCTCCGGTATGCTCAGCAGGTGCTTCCGGCGTCTCCGGCACGTGTTTCTGGTGTGTCTGAGAGCTGGTTCCGGCATGTCCGGCAGATGATTCCGGAGTGTCCGCCAAGTGGTTCTGGCATACCCGGCTGGTGATTTGGGCATGTCAGGTAGGTGGTTCCGGCGAGTCGAGCAGGTGGCTCTGGCGTGCTCGACAGGTTGTTCAGACGGGTCTGGCAGGTGTTTTCCGTCTGTTCGGGGTGTGGTTCCAGCATCTCATGCACATGGATCTGGCACGTCTGAGATGTGGTTCCGGCCGGCCCGACAGGTGTTTCCACAGTGTCCGCCAAGTGGTACTGGCGTAGTTGGCAGGTGATTTTGGCATGACCGGCAGGTGGTTCCAGCAAGCCCGGCAGGTGATTCCGAAGTGTTCCCCAACTGGTTGTGGCGTAGCCGGCAGGTGACTTTTGCGTGTCCGGCAGGTGGTTCTGGCGAGTCGAGCAGGTGGTTCCGGCGTGCTCGGCAGGTGCTTCCGGGGTCATTGGCACGTGGTTCTGGCATATCTGAGAGGTGGTTCCGGCATGCCCGGCAGGTGATTCCGGAGTGTTCGCCAAGTTTTTCCGGCGTAGCCGGCAGGTGATTCTGCATGTACAGCGGTCGTTCCGGCGGGTCGAGCCGGTGGTTCCGGCGTGTCCGGCAGGTGGTTCCTGTCTGCCCGTCAGGTGGTTCTCTGGTGTCCGGCACTAGGTTCAGTCTGAGAGGCTGTGCCGGCATGCCCCTCACGTGATTCCGGCTTGTCCCCGAAGTGGTGCTGGTGTAGCGGGCAGGTGATTTTGGCGTGTCCGGCAGGTGGTTCCGCCGTGCTCGGCATGTGGTTCAGGCATGGCCGTCACGTGGTTCCAGACCGCCCAGGACGTGTTTCCAGCTTCTCCGGCAGGTGGTTCTGGTACGTCTGAGAGGTGGTTCCGCCATGGCTGGCAGGTGATTCCGGACCGTCCCCCAGGTGGTTCTGGCATAGCCAGTAGTTGATATTGGCCTGTCCGGCAGGTGGTTCCAGCGAGTCGAACAGGTGGCTCCGGCGTGCTCGGCAGGTGGTTCCGGTCTGTCCGGTAGGAGATTCCGGCGTGTCCGGCACGTGCTTCCGGCACGTCTGAGAGGTGGTTCCGGCATGCGCGACAGGTGGTTTCGGAGTGTCCGCCAGGTGGTTCTGGCGTACCAGGCAGGTGATTTTGGCGTGTCCGGCAGGTGTTTCTGGCGAGTCGAGCAGGTGGCTCCGGCATGCTCGGCAGGTGCTTCCGGCGTCTCCGGCACTTGGTTCTGGTGTGTCTGAGAGCTGGTTCCGGCATGTCCGGCAGATGATTCCGGAGTGTCCGCCAAGTGGTTCTGGCATACCCAGCAGGTGATTTTGGCGTGTCAGGGAGGTGGTACCGGTGAGTCGAGCAGGTGGTTCCGGCGTGCTCAGCAGGTGGTTCAGGCGGTTCTGGCAGGTGGTATCCGTCTGTTCGGGGTGTGGTTCCAGCATCTCATGAACACGTTTCTGCCACGTCTGAGATGTGGTTCCAGCCGGCCCGACAGGTGTTTCCGCAGTGTCCGCCAAGCGGTTCTGGCGTAGTTGGCAGGTGATTTTGGCATGACTGGCAGGTGGTTCCAGCAAGCCTGGCAGGTGATTCCAAAGTGTTCACCAACTGCTTGTGGCGTAGCCGGCACCTGATTTTTGCGTGATCGGCAGGTGGTTCTGGCGAGTCGAGCAGGTGGCTCCGGCATGCTCGGCAGGTGCTTCCGGCGTCTCCGGCACGTGGTTCTGGTGTGTCTGAGAGCTGGTTCCGGCATGTCCGGCAGATGATTCCGGAGTGTCCGCCAAGTGGTTCTGGCATACCCGGCTGGTGATTTGGGCATGTCAGGTAGGTGGTTCCGGCGAGTCGAGCAGGTGGCTCCGGCGTGCTCGGCAGGTTGTTCAGACGGGTCTGGCAGGTGTTTTCCGTCTGTTCGGGGTGTGGTTCCAGCATCTCATGCACATGGATCTGGCACGTCTGAGATGTGGTTCCGGCCGGCCCGACAGGTGTTTCCACAGTGTCCGCCAAGTGGTACTGGCGTAGTTGGCAGGTGATTTTGGCATGACCGGCTGGTGGTTTCAGCAAGCCCGGCAGGTGATTCCGAAGTGTTCCCCAACTGGTTGTGGCGTAGTCGGCAGGTGATTTTTGCGTGTCCGGCAGGTGGTTCTGGCGAGTCGAGCAAGTGGTTCCGGCGTGCTCGGCAGGTGCTTCCGGGGTCATTGGCACGTGGTTCTGGCATATCTGAGAGGTGGTTCCGGCATGCCCGGCAGGTGATTCCGGAGTGTTCGCCAAGTGTTTCCGGCGTAGCCGGCAGGTGATTTTGCATGTCCAGCGGTCGTTCCGGCGGGTCGAGCCGGTGGTTCCGGCGTGTCCGGCAGGTGGTTCCGGTCTGTCCGGCAGGTGGTTCTGTGGTGTCCGGCACGAGGTTCAGTCTGAGAGGCTGTGCCGGCATGCCCCTCACGTGATTCCGGCTTGTCCCCGAAGTGGTGCTGGTGTAGCGGGCAGGTGATTTTGGCGTGTCCGGCAGGTGGTTCAGGCGAGTTGAGCAGGTGGTTGCGACGTGCTCGGCAGGTGCTTCCGGCGTCTCCGGCACGTGTTTCTGGCACATCTGACTGGTGGTTCCGGCATGCCCGAAAGGTGATTCCGGTCTGTCCGGTAGGTGTTTCCGGCGGGCACGGCACGTGGTTCTGGTACGTGTCAGAGGTGGTTGCGTATGCCCAACAGGTGATTCCGGACTGTCCGCCACGTGCTTCTGGCACGTCTGAGAGGTGGTTCCAACATGCCCGGCAGGTCATTTCGGAGAGTCGTCCAAGTGGTTCTGGCGTAGCCCGCAGGTGATTTTGGCGTGTCCGGCAGGTGGTTCCGCCGTGCTCGGCAGGTGGTTCAGGCATGGCCGTCACGTGGTTCCAGTCTGTCCAGGACGTGTTTCCAGCTTCTCCGGCAGGTGGTTCTGGTACGTCTGAGAGGTGGTTCCGCCGTGGCTGGCAGGTGATCCCGGACTGTCCCCCAGGTGGTTCTGGCATAGCCGGCAGTTGATATAGGCCTGTCCGGCAGGTGGTTCCAGCGAGTCGAACAGGTGGCTCCGGCGTTCTTGGCAGGTGGTTCCGGTCTGTCCGGTAGGTGTTTCCGGCGTGTCTGGCACGTGCTTCCGGCACGTCTGAGAGGTGGTTCCGGCATGCGCGGCAGGTGATTCCGTAGTGTCCGCCAGGAGGTTCTGGCGTACCCGGCAGGTGATTTTGGCGTGTCCGGCAGGTGTTTCTGGCGAGTCGAGCAGGTGGCTCCGGCATGCTCGACAGGTGCTTCCGGCGTCTCCGGCACTTGGTTCTGGTGTGTCTGAGAGCTGGTTCCGGCATGTCCGGCAGATGATTCCGGAGTGTCCGCCAAGTGGTTCTGGCATACCCAGCAGGTGATTTTGGCGTGTCAGGGAGGTGGTACCGGTGAGTCGAGCAGGTGGTTCCGGCGTGCTCAGCAGGTGGTTCAGGCGGTTCTGGCAGGTGGTATCCGTCTGTTCGGGGTGTGGTTCCAGCATCTCATGAACACGTTTCTGGCACGTCTGAGATGTGGTTCCAGCCGGCCCGACAGGTGTTTCCGCAGTGTCCGCCAAGCGGTTCTGGCGTAGTTGGCAGGTGATTTTGGCATGACTGGCAGGTGGTTCCAGCAAGCCTGGCAGGTGATTCCAAAGTGTTCACCAACTGGTTGTGGCGTAGCCGGCAGGTGATTTTTGCGTGATCGGCAGGTGGTTCTGGCGAGTCGAGCAGGTGGTTCCGGCGTGCTCGGCTGGTGCTTCCGGGGTCATTGGCACGGGGTTCTGGCATGTCTGAGAGGTGGTTCCTGCATGCCCGGCAAGTGATTCCGGAGTGTTCGCCAAGTGGTTCTGGCATAGTCGGCAGGTGATTTTGGCATGTCCGGCAGGTGGTTCAGGCGAGTTGAGCAGGTGGTTCCAACGTGCTTGGCAGGTGCTTCCGGCGTCTCCGGCACGTGTTTCTGGCACATCTGACAGGTGGTTCCGGCATGCCCGAAAGGTGATTCCGGTCTGTCCGGTAGGTGGTTCCAGCCTGCACGGCATGTGGTTCTGGTACGTCTCAGAGGTGGTTGCGCATGCCCAACAGGTGATTCCGGACTGTCCGCCACATGGTTCTGGCACGTCTGAGAGGTGGTTCCGGCATGCCCGGCAGGTCATCCCAGAGAGTCCTCCAAGTTGTTCTGGCGTAACATGCAGGTGATTTTGGCGTTTCTGGCAGGTTGTTCCGTTGTGCTTGGCAGGTGGTTCAGGCTTGGCCGGCAGGTGGTTCCAGACCGCCCAGGACGTGTTTCCAGCTTCTCCGGCAGGTGGTTCTGGTACGTCTGAGAGGTGGTTCCGCCATGGCTGGCAGGTGATTCCGGACCGTCCCCCCGGTGGTTCTGGCATAGCCAGCAGTTGATATTGGCCTGTCCGGCAGGTGGTTCCAGCGAGTCGAACAGGTGGCTGCGGCGTGCTCGGCAGGTGGTTCCGGTCTGTCCGGTAGGAGATTCCGGCGTGTCCGGCACGTGCTTCCGGCACGTCTGAGAGGTGGTTCCGGCATGCGCGACAGGTGGTTTCGGAGTGTCCGCCAGGTGGTTCTGGCGTACCAGGCAGGTGATTTTGGCGTGTCCGGCAGGTGTTTCTGGCGAGTCGAGCAGGTGGCTCCGGCATGCTCGGCAGGTGCTTCCGGCGTCTCCGGCACTTGGTTCTGGTGTGTCTGAGAGCTGGTTCCGGCATGTCCGGCAGATGATTCCGGAGTGTCCGCCAAGTGGTTCTGGCATACCCAGCAGGTGATTTTGGCGTGTCAGGGAGGTGGTACCGGTGAGTCGAGCAGGTGGTTCCGGCGTGCTCAGCAGGTGGTTCAGGCGGTTCTGGCAGGTGGTATCCGTCTGTTCGGGGTGTGGTTCCAGCATCTCATGAACACGCTTCTGCCACGTCTGAGATGTGGTTCCAGCCGGCCCGACAGGTGTTTCCGCAGTGTCCGCCAAGCGGTTCTGGCGTAGTTGGCATGTGATTTTGGCATGACTGGCAGGTGGTTCCAGCAAGCCTGGCAGGTGATTCCAAAGTGTTCACCAACTGGTTGTGGCGTAGCCGGCACCTGATTTTTGCGTGATCGGCAGGTGGTTCTGGCGAGTCGAGCAGGTGGTTCCGGCGTGCTCGGCTGGTGCTTCCGGGGTCATTGGCACGGGGTTCTGGCATGTCTGAGAGGTGGTTCCTGCATGCCCGGCAAGTGATTCCGGAGTGTTCGCCAAGTGGTTCTGGCATAGTCGGCAGGTGATTTTGGCATGTCCGGCAGGTGGTTCAGGCGAGTTGAGCAGGTGGTTCCAACGTGCTTGGCAGGTGCTTCCGGCGTCTCCGGCACGTGTTTCTGGCACATCTGACAGGTGGTTCCGGCATGCCCGAAAGGTGATTCCGGTCTGTCCGGTAGGTGGTTCCAGCCTGCACGGCATGTGGTTCTGGTACGTCTCAGAGGTGGTTGCGCATGCCCAACAGGTGATTCCGGACTGTCCGCCACATGGTTCTGGCACGTCTGAGAGGTGGTTCCGGCATGCCCGGCAGGTCATCCCAGAGAGTCCTCCAAGTGCTTCTGGCATAACACGCAGGTGATTTTGGCGTGTCTGGCAGGTTGTTCCGTTGTGCTTGGCAGGTGGTTCAGGCTTGGCCGGCAGGTGGTTCCAGACTGTCCAGGACGTGTTTCCAGCTTCTCCGGCAGGTGGTTCTGGTACGTCTGAGAGGTGGTTCCGCCATGGCTGGCAGGTGGTCCCGGACTGTCCCCCAGGTGGTTCTGGCATAGCCGGCAGTTGATATAGGCCTGTCCGGCAGGTGGTTCCAGCGAGTCGAAAGGTGGCTCCGGCGTTCTTGGCAGGTGGTTCCGGTCTGTCCGGTAGGTGTTTCCGGCGTGTCTGGCACGTGCTTCCGGCACGTCTGAGAGGTGGTTCCGGCATGCGCGGCAGGTGATTCCGTAGTGTCCGCCAGGAGGTTCTGGCGTACCCGGCAGGTGATTTTGGCGTGTCCGGCAGGTGTTTCTGGCGAGTCGAGCAGGTGGCTCCGGCATGCTCGGCAGGTGCTTCCGGCGTCTCCGGCACTTGGTTCTGGTGTGTCTGAGAGCTGGTTCCGGCATGTCCGGCAGATGATTCCGGAGTGTCCGCCAAGTGGTTCTGGCATACCCAGCAGGTGATTTTGGCGTGTCAGGGAGGTGGTACCGGTGAGTCGAGCAGGTGGTTCCGGCGTGCTCAGCAGGTGGTTCAGGCGGTTCTGGCAGGTGGTATCCGTCTGTTCGGGGTGTGGTTCCAGCATCTCATGAACACGTTTCTGGCACGTCTGAGATGTGGTTCCAGCCGGCCCGACAGGTGTTTCCGCAGTGTCCGCCAAGCGGTTCTGGCGTAGTTGGCAGGTGATTTTGGCATGACTGGCAGGTGGTTCCAGCAAGCCTGGCAGGTGATTCCAAAGTGTTCACCAACTGGTTGTGGCGTAGCCGGCAGGTGATTTTTGCGTGATCGGCAGGTGGTTCTGGCGAGTCGAGCAGGTGGTTCCGGCGTGCTCGGCTGGTGCTTCCGGGGTCATTGGCACGGGGTTCTGGCATGTCTGAGAGGTGGTTCCTGCATGCCCGGCAAGTGATTCCGGAGTGTTCGCCAAGTGGTTCTGGCATAGTCGGCAGGTGATTTTGGCATGTCCGGCAGGTGGTTCAGGCGAGTTGAGCAGGTGGTTCCAACGTGCTTGGCAGGTGCTTCCGGCGTCTCCGGCACGTGTTTCTGGCACATCTGACAGGTGGTTCCGGCATGCCCGAAAGGTGATTCCGGTCTGTCCGGTAGGTGGTTCCAGCCTGCACGGCATGTGGTTCTGGTACGTCTCAGAGGTGGTTGCGCATGCCCAACAGGTGATTCCGGACTGTCCGCCACATGGTTCTGGCACGTCTGAGAGGTGGTTCCGGCATGCCCGGCAGGTCATCCCAGAGAGTCCTCCAAGTTGTTCTGGCGTAACATGCAGGTGATTTTGGCGTTTCTGGCAGGTTGTTCCGTTGTGCTTGGCAGGTGGTTCAGGCTTGGCCGGCAGGTGGTTCCAGACCGCCCAGGACGTGTTTCCAGCTTCTCCGGCAGGTGGTTCTGGTACGTCTGAGAGGTGGTTCCGCCATGGCTGGCAGGTGATTCCGGACCGTCCCCCCGGTGGTTCTGGCATAGCCAGCAGTTGATATTGGCCTGTCCGGCAGGTGGTTCCAGCGAGTCGAACAGGTGGCTCCGGCGTGCTCGGCAGGTGGTTCCGGTCTGTCCGGTAGGAGATTCCGGCGTGTCCGGCACGTGCTTCCGGCACGTCTGAGAGGTGGTTCCGGCATGCGCGACAGGTGGTTTCGGAGTGTCCGCCAGGTGGTTCTGGCGTACCAGGCAGGTGATTTTGGCGTGTCCGGCAGGTGTTTCTGGCGAGTCGAGCAGGTGGCTCCGGCATGCTCGGCAGGTGCTTCCGGCGTCTCCGGCACTTGGTTCTGGTGTGTCTGAGAGCTGGTTCCGGCATGTCCGGCAGATGATTCCGGAGTGTCCGCCAAGTGGTTCTGGCATACCCAGCAGGTCATTTTGGCGTGTCAGGGAGGTGGTACCGGTGAGTCGAGCAGGTGGTTCCGGCGTGCTCAGCAGGTGGTTCAGGCGGTTCTGGTAGGTGGTATCCGTCTGTTCGGGGTGTGGTTCCAGCATCTCATGAACACGTTTCTGCCACATCTGAGATGTGGTTCCAGCCGGCCCGACAGGTGTTTCCGCAGTGTCCGCCAAGCGGTTCTGGCGTAGTTGGCATGTGATTTTGGCATGACTGGCAGGTGGTTCCAGCAAGCCTGGCAGGTGATTCCAAAGTGTTCACCAACTGGTTGTGGCGTAGCCGGCACCTGATTTTTGCGTGATCGGCAGGTGGTTCTGGCGAGTCGAGCAGGTGGTTCCGGCGTGCTCGGCTGGTGCTTCCGGGGTCATTGGCACGGGGTTCTGGCATGTCTGAGAGGTGGTTCCTGCATGCCCGGCAAGTGATTCCGGAGTGTTCGCCAAGTGGTTCTGGCATAGTCGGCAGGTGATTTTGGCATGTCCGGCAGGTGGTTCAGGCGAGTTGAGCAGGTGGTTCCAACGTGCTTGGCAGGTGCTTCCGGCGTCTCCGGCACGTGTTTCTGGCACATCTGACAGGTGGTTCCGGCATGCCCGAAAGGTGATTCCGGTCTGTCCGGTAGGTGGTTCCAGCCTGCACGGCATGTGGTTCTGGTACGTCTCAGAGGTGGTTGCGCATGCCCAACAGGTGATTCCGGACTGTCCGCCACATGGTTCTGGCACGTCTGAGAGGTGGTTCCGGCATGCCCGGCAGGTCATCCCAGAGAGTCCTCCAAGTGGTTCTGGCATAACACGAAGGTGATTTTGGCGTGTCCGGCAGGTTGTTCCGTTGTGCTTGGCAGGTGGTTCAGGCTTGGCCGGCAGGTGGTTCCAGACTGTCCAGGACGTGTTTCCAGCTTCTCCGGCAGGTGGTTCTGGTACGTCTGAGAGGTGGTTCCGCCATGGCTGGCAGGTGATTCCGGACCGTCCCCCAGGTGTTCTGGCATAGCCAGCAGTTGATATTGGCCTGTCCGGCAGGTGGTTCCAGCGAGTCGAACAGGTGGCTCCGGCGTGCTCGGCAGGTGGTTCCGGTCTGTCCGGTAGGTGATTCCGGCGTGTCCGGCACGTGCTTCCGGCACGTCTGAGAGGTGGTTCCAGCATGCGCGGCAGGTGATTTCGGAGTGTCCGCCAGGTGGTTCTGGCGTACCCGGCAGGTGATTTTGGCGTGTCCGGCAGGTGTTTCTGGCGAGTCGAGCAGGTGGCTCCGGCATGCTCGGCAGGTGCTTCCGGCGTCTCCGGCACGTGGTTCTGGTGTGTCAGAGAGCTGGTTCCGGCATGTCCGGCAGATGATTCCGGAGTGTCCGCCAAGTGGTTCTGGCATACCCAGCAGGTGATTTTGGCGTGTCAGGGAGGTGGTACCAGTGAGTCGAGCAGGTGGTTCCGGCGTGCTCGGCAGGTGCTTCCGGCGTCTCCGGCACGTGTTTCTGGCACATCTGACAGGTGGTTCCGGCATGCCCGAAAGGTGATTCCGGTCTGTCCGGTAGGTGGTTCCAGCTGGCATGGCATGAGGTTCTGGTACGTCTCAGAGGTGGTTGCGCATGCCCAACAGGTGATTCCGGACTGTCCGCCACATGGTTCTGGCACGTCTGAGAGGTGGTTCCGGCATGCCCGGCAGGTCATGCCAGAGAGTCCTCCAAGTGGTTCTGGCATAACACGCAGGTGATTTTGGCGTGTCTGGCAGGTTGTTCCGTTGTGCTTGGCAGGTGGTTCAGGCTTGGCCGGCAGGTGGTTCCAGACTGTCCAGGACGTGTTTCCAGCTTCTCCGGCAGCTGGTTCTGGTACGTCTGAGCGGTGGTTCTGCCATGGCTGGCAGGTGATTCCGGACCGTCCCCCCGGTGGTTCTGGCATAGCCAGCAGTTGATATTGGCCTGTCCGGCAGGTGGTTCCAGCGAGTCGAACAGGTGGCTCCGGCGTGCTCGGCAGGTGGTTCCGGTCTGTCCGGTAGGTGATTCCGGCGTGTCCGGCACGTGCTTCCGGCACGTCTGAGAGGTGGTTCCGGCATGCGCGACAGGTGATTTCGGAGTGTCCGCCAGGTGGTTCTGGCGTACCCGGCAGGTGATTTTGGCGTGTCCGACAGGTGTTTCTGGCGAGTCGATCAGGTGGCTCCGGCATGCTCGGCAGGTGCTTCCGGCGTCTCCGGCACTTGGTTCTGGTGTGTCTGAGAGCTGGTTCCGGCATGTCCGGCAGATGATTCCGGAGTGTCAGCCAAGTGGTTCTGGCATACCCGGCTGGTGATTTGGGCATGTCAGGTAGGTGGTTCCGGCGAGTCGAACAGGTGGCTCGGGGTGCTCGGCAGGTTGTTCAGACGGGTCTGGCAGGTGTTTTCCGTCTGTTCGGGGTGTGGTTCCAGCATCTCATGCACATGGATCTGGCACGTCTGAGATGTGGTTCCGGCCGGCCAGACAGGTGTTTCCACAGTGTCCGCCAAGTGGTACTGGCGTAGTTGGCAGGTGATTTTGGCATGACCGGCAGGTGGTTCCAGCAAGCCCGGCAGGTGATTCCGCAGTGTTCCCCAACTGGTTGTGGCGTAGCCGGCAGGTGATTTTTGCGTGTCCGGCAGGTGGTTCTTGCGAGTCGAGCAGGTGGTTCCGGCGTGCTCGGCAGGTGCTTCCGGGGTCATTGGCACGTGGTTCTGGCATATCTGAGAGGTGGTTCCGGCATGCCCGGCAGGTGATTCCGGAGTGTTCGCCAAGTGTTTCCGGCGTAGCCGGCAGGTGATTTTGCATGTCCAGCGGTCGTTCCGGCGGGTCGAGCCGGTGGTTCCGGCGTGTCCGGCAGGTGGTTCCGGTCTGTCCGGCAGGTGGTTCTGTGGTGTCCGGCACGAGGTTCAGTCTGAGAGGCTGTGCCGGCATGCCCCTCACGTGATTCCGGCTTGTCCCCGAAGTGGTGCTGGTGTAGCGGGCAGCTGACTTTGGCGTGTCCGGCAGGTGGTTCAGGCGAGTTGAGCAGGTGGTTGCGACGTGCTCGGCAGGTGCTTCCAGCGTCTCCGGCACGTGTTTCTGGCACATATGACTTGTGGTTCCGGCATGCCCAAAAGTTGATTCCGGTCTGTCCGGTAGGTGGTTCCGGCGTGCACGGCACGTGGTTCTGGTACGTGTCAGAGGTGGTTGCGTATGCTCAACAGGTGATTCCGGACTGTCCGCCACGTGCTTCTGGCACGTCTGAGAGGTGGTTCCAACATGCCCGGCAGGTCATTTCGGAGAGTCATCCAAGTGGTTCTGGCGTAGCCCGCAGGTGATTTTGGCGTGTCCGGCAGGTGGTTCCGCCGTGCTCGGCAGGTGGTTCAGGCATGGCCGTCACGTGGTTCCAGTCTGTCCAGGACGTGTTTCCAGCTTCTCCGGCAGGTGGTTCTGGTACGTCTGAGAGGTGGTTCCGCCATGGCTGGCAGGTGATCCCGGACTGTCCCCCAGGTGGTTCTGGCATAGCCAGCAGTTGATATTGGCCTGTCCGGCAGGTGGTTCCAGCGAGTCGAACAGGTGGCTCCGGCGTTCTTGGCAGGTGGTTCCGGTCTGTCCGGTAGGTGTTTCCGGCGTGTCTGGCACGTGCTTCCGGCACGTCTGAGAGCTGGTTCCGGCATGTCCGGCAGATGATTCCGGAGTGTCCGCCAAGTGGTTCTGGCATACCCAGCAGGTGATTTTGGCGTGTCAGGGAGGTGGTACCGGTGAGTCGAGCAGGTGGTTCCGGCGTGCTCAGCAGGTGGTTCAGGCGGTTCTGGCAGGTGGTATCCGTCTGTTCGGGGTGTGGTTCCAGCATCTCATGAACACGTTTCTGGCACGTCTGAGATGTGGTTCCAGCCGGCCCGACAGGTGTTTCCGCAGTGTCCGCCAAGCGGTTCTGGCGTAGTTGGCAGGTGATTTTGGCATGACTGGCAGGTGATTCCAGCAAGCCTGGCAGGTGATTCCAAAGTGTTCACCAACTGGTTGTGGCGTAGCCGGCAGGTGATTTTTGCGTGATCGGCAGGTGGTTCTGGCGAGTCGAGCAGGTGGTTCCGGCGTGCTCGGCTGGTGCTTCCAGGGTCATTGGCACGGGGTTCTGGCATGTCTGAGAGGTGGTTCCTGCATGCCCGGCAAGTGATGCCGGAGTGTTCGCCAAGTGGTTCTGGCATAGTCGGCAGGTGATTTTGGCATGTGCGGCAGGTGGTTCAGGCGAGTTGAGCAGGTGGTTCCAACGTGCTTGGCAGGTGCTTCCGGCGTCTCCGGCACGTGTTTCTGGCACATCTGACAGGTGGTTCCGGCATGCCCGAAAGGTGATTCCGGTCTGTCCGGTAGGTGGTTCCAGCCTGCACGGCATGTGGTTCTGGTACGTCTCAGAGGTGGTTGCGCATGCCCAACAGGTGATTCCGGACTGTCCGCCACATGGTTCTGGCACGTCTGAGAGGTGGTTCCGGCATGCCCGGCAGGTCATCCCAGAGAGTCCTCCAAGTGGTTCTGGCATAACACGCAGGTGATTTTGGCGTGTCCGGCAGGTTGTTCCGTTGTGCTTGGCAGGTGGTTCAGGCTTGGCCGGCAGGTGGTTCCAGACTGTCCAGGACGTGTTTCCAGCTTCTCCGGCAGGTGGTTCTGGTACGTCTGAGAGGTGGTTCCGCCATGGCTGGCAGGTGATTCCGGACCGTCCCCCAGGTGTTCTGGCATAGCCAGCAGTTGATATTGGCCTGTCCGGCAGGTGGTTCCAGCGAGTCGAACAGGTGGCTCCGGCGTGCTCGGCAGGTGGTTCCGGTCTGTCCGGTAGGTGATTCCGGCGTGTCCGGCACGTGCTTCCGGCACGTCTGAGAGGTGGTTCCAGCATGCGCGGCAGGTGATTTCGGAGTGTCCGCCAGGTGGTTCTGGCGTACCCGGCAGGTGATTTTGGCGTGTCCGGCAGGTGTTTCTGGCGAGTCGAGCAGGTGGCTCCGGCATGCTCGGCAGGTGCTTCCGGCGTCTCCGGCACGTGGTTCTGGTGTGTCAGAGAGCTGGTTCCGGCATGTCCGGCAGATGATTCCGGAGTGTCCGCCAAGTGGTTCTGGCATACCCAGCAGGTGATTTTGGCGTGTCAGGGAGGTGGTACCAGTGAGTCGAGCAGGTGGTTCCGGCGTGCTCAGCAGGTGGTTCAGGCGGTTCTGGCAGGTGGTATCCGTCTGTTCGGGGTGTGGTTCCAGCATCTCATGAACACGTTTCTGGCACGTCTGAGATGTGGTTCCAGCCGGCCCGACAGGTGTTTCCGCAGTGTCTGCCAAGCGGTTCTGGCGTAGTTGGCAGGTGATTTTGGCATGACTGGCAGGTGGTTCCAGCAAGCCTGGCAGGTGATTCCAAAGTGTTCACCAACTGCTTGTGGCGTAGCCGGCACCTGATTTTTGCGTGATCAGCAGGTGGTTCTGGCGAGTCGAGCAGGTGGTTCCGGCGTGCTCGGCTGGTGCTTCCGGGGTCATTGGCACGGGGTTCTGGCATGTCTGAGAGGTGGTTCCTGCATGCCCGGCAAGTGATTCCGGAGTGTTCGCCAAGTGGTTCTGGCATAGTCGGCAGGTGATTTTGGCATGTCCGGCAGGTGGTTCAGGCGAGTTGAGCAGGTGGTTCCAACGTGCTTGGCAGGTGCTTCCGGCGTCTCCGGCACGTGTTTCTGGCACATCTGACAGGTGGTTCCGGCATGCCCGAAAGGTGATTCCGGTCTGTCCGGTAGGTGGTTCCAGCCTGCACGGCATGTGGTTCTGGTACGTCTCAGAGGTGGTTGCGCATGCCCAACAGGTGATTCCGGACTGTCCGCCACATGGTTCTGGCACGTCTGAGAGGTGGTTCCGGCATGCCCGGCAGGTCATCCCAGAGAGTCCTCCAAGTGGTTCTGGCATAACACGCAGGTGATTTTGGCGTGTCTGGCAGGTTGTTCCGTTGTGCTTGGCAGGTGGTTCAGGCTTGGCCGGCAGGTGGTTCCAGACTGTCCAGGACGTGTTTCCAGCTTCTCCGGCAGCTGGTTCTGGTACGTCTGAGCGGTGGTTCTGCCATGGCTGGCAGGTGATTCCGGACCGTCCCCCCGGTGGTTCTGGCATAGCCAGCAGTTGATATTGGCCTGTCCGGCAGGTGGTTCCAGCGAGTCGAACAGGTGGCTCCGGCGTGCTCGGCAGGTGGTTCCGGTCTGTCCGGTAGGTGATTCCGGCGTGTCCGGCACGTGCTTCCGGCACGTCTGAGAGGTGGTTCCGGCATGCGCGACAGGTGATTTCGGAGTGTCCGCCAGGTGGTTCTGGCGTACCCGGCAGGTGATTTTGGCGTGTCCGACAGGTGTTTCTGGCGAGTCGATCAGGTGGCTCCGGCATGCTCGGCAGGTGCTTCCGGCGTCTCCGGCACTTGGTTCTGGTGTGTCTGAGAGCTGGTTCCGGCATGTCCGGCAGATGATTCCGGAGTGTCAGCCAAGTGGTTCTGGCATACCCGGCTGGTGATTTGGGCATGTCAGGTAGGTGGTTCCGGCGAGTCGAACAGGTGGCTCGGGGTGCTCGGCAGGTTGTTCAGACGGGTCTGGCAGGTGTTTTCCGTCTGTTCGGGGTGTGGTTCCAGCATCTCATGCACATGGATCTGGCACGTCTGAGATGTGGTTCCGGCCGGCCCGACAGGTGTTTCCACAGTGTCCGCCAAGTGGTACTGGCGTAGTTGGCAGGTGATTTTGGCATGACCGGCAGGTGGTTCCAGCAAGCCCGGCAGGTGATTCCGCAGTGTTCCCCAACTGGTTGTGGCGTAGCCGGCAGGTGATTTTTGCGTGTCTGGGAGGTGGTTCTGGCGAGTCGAGCAGGTGGTTCCGGCGTGCTCGGCAGGTGCTTCCGGGGTCATTGGCACGTGGTTCTGGCATATCTGAGAGGTGGTTCCGGCATGCCCGGCAGGTGATTCCGGAGTGTTCGCCAAGTGTTTCCGGCGTAGCCGGCAGGTGATTTTGCATGTCCAGCGGTCGTTCCGGCGGGTCGAGCCGGTGGTTCCGGCGTGTCCGGCAGGTGGTTCCGGTCTGTCCGGCAGGTGGTTCTGTGGTGTCCGGCACGAGGTTCAGTCTGAGAGGCTGTGCCGGCATGCCCCTCACGTGATTCCGGCTTGTCCCCGAAGTGTTGCTGGTGTAGCGGGCAGCTGACTTTGGCGTGTCCGGCAGGTGGTTCAGGCGAGTTGAGCAGGTGGTTGCGACGTGCTCGGCAGGTGCTTCCAGCGTCTCCGGCACGTGTTTCTGGCACATATGACTGGTGGTTCCGGCATGCCCAAAAGTTGATTCCGGTCTGTCCGGTAGGTGGTTCCGGCGTGCACGGCACGTGGTTCTGGTACGTGTCAGAGGTGGTTGCGTATGCTCAACAGGTGATTCCGGACTGTCCGCCACGTGCTTCTGGCACGTCTGAGAGGTGGTTCCAACATGCCCGGCAGGTCATTTCGGAGAGTCATCCAAGTGGTTCTGGCGTAGCCCGCAGGTGATTTTGGCGTGTCCGGCAGGTGGTTCCGCCGTGCTCGGCAGGTGGTTCAGGCATGGCCGTCACGTGGTTCCAGTCTGTCCAGGACGTGTTTCCAGCTTCTCCGGCAGGTGGTTCTGGTACGTCTGAGAGGTGGTTCCGCCATGGCTGGCAGGTGATCCCGGACTGTCCCCCAGGTGGTTCTGGCATAGCCAGCAGTTGATATTGGCCTGTCCGGCAGGTGGTTCCAGCGAGTCGAACAGGTGGCTCCGGCGTTCTTGACAGGTGGTTCCGGTCTGTCCGGTAGGTGTTTCCGGCGTGTCTGGCACGTGCTTCCGGCACGTCTGAGAGCTGGTTCCGGCATGTCCGGCAGATGATTCCGGAGTGTCCGCCAAGTGGTTCTGGCATACCCAGCAGGTGATTTTGGCGTGTCAGGGAGGTGGTACCGGTGAGTCGAGCAGGTGGTTCCGGCGTGCTCAGCAGGTGGTTCAGGCGGTTCTGGCAGGTGGTATCCGTCTGTTCGGGGTGTGGTTCCAGCATCTCATGAACACGTTTCTGGCACGTCTGAGATGTGGTTCCAGCCGGCCCGACAGGTGTTTCCGCAGTGTCCGCCAAGCGGTTCTGGCGTAGTTGGCAGGTGATTTTGGCATGACTGGCAGGTGGTTCCAGCAAGCCGGGCAGGTGATTCCAAAGTGTTCACCATCTGGTTGTGGCGTAGCCGGCAGGTGATTTTTGCGTGATCGGCAGGTGGTTCTGGCGAGTCGAGCAGGTGGTTCCGGCGTGCTCGGCTGGTGCTTCCGGGGTCATTGGCACGGGGTTCTGGCATGTCTGAGAGGTGGTTCCTGCATGCCCGGCAAGTGATTCCGGAGTGTTCGCCAAGTGCTTCTGGCATAGTCGGCAGGTGATTTTGGCATGTCCGGCAGGTGGTTCAGGCGAGTTGAGCAGGTGGTTCCAACGTGCTTGGCAGGTGCTTCCGGCGTCTCCGGCACGTGTTTCTGGCACATCTGACAGGTGGTTCCGGCATGCCCGAAAGGTGATTCCGGTCTGTCCGGTAGGTGGTTCCAGCCTGCACGGCATGTGGTTCTGGTACGTCTCAGAGGTGGTTGCGCATGCCCAACAGGTGATTCCGGACTGTCCGCCACATGGTTCTGGCACGTCTGAGAGGTGGTTCCGGCATGCCCGGCAGGTCATCCCGGAGAGTCCTCCAAGTGGTTCTGGCATAACCCGCAGGTGATTTTGGCGTGTCTGGCAGGTTGTTCCGTCGTGCTCGGCAGGTGGTTCAGGCTTGGCCGTCAGGTGGTTCCAGACTGCCCAGGACGTGTTTCCAGCTTCTCCGGCAGGTGGTTCTGGTACGTCTGAGAGGTGGTTCCGCCATGGCTGGCAGGTGATCCCGGACCGTCCCCCAGGTGGTTCTGGCATAGCCAGCAGTTGATATTGGCCTGTCCGGCAGGTGGTTCCAGCGAGTCGAACAGGTGGCTCCGGCGTGCTCGGCAGGTGGTTCCGGTCTGTCCGGTAGGTGATTCCGGCGTGTCCGGCACGTGCTTCCGGCACGTCTGAGAGGTGGTTCCGGCATGCGCGACAGGTGGTTTCGGAGTGTCCGCCATGTGGTTCTGGCGTACCCGGCAGGTGAGTTTGGCGTGTCCGGCAGGTGTTTCTGGCGAGTCGAGCAGGTGGCTCCGGCATGCTCGGCAGGTGCTTCCGGCGTCTCCGGCACTTGGTTCTGGTGTGTCTGAGAGCTGGTTCCGGCATGTCCGGCAGATGATTCCGGAGTGTCCGCCAAGTGGTTCTGGCATACCCAGCAGGTGATTTTGGCGTGTCAGGGAGGTGGTACCGGTGAGTCGAGCAGGTGGTTCCGGCGTGCTCAGCAGGTGGTTCAGTCGGTTCTGGCAGGTGGTATCCGTCTGTTCGGGGTGTGGTTCCAGCATCTCATGAACACGTTTCTGGCACGTCTGAGATGTGGTTCCAGCCGGCCCGACAGGTGTTTCCGCAGTGTCCGCCAAGCGGTTCTGGCGTAGTTGGCAGGTGATTTTGGCATGACCGGCAGGTGGTTCCAGCAAGCCGGGCAGGTGATTCCAGAAGTGCTCATCCCCAACTTGGTTGTGGCGTAGCCGGCAGGTGATTTTTGCGTGTCCGGCAGGTGGTTCTGGCGAGTCGGCAGGTTGTCCGGCAGGTGGTTCTGTGGTGTCCGGCACGAGGTTCAGTCTGAGAGGCTGTGCCGGCATGCCCCTCACGTGATTCCGGCTTGTCCCCGAAGTGGTTCTGGCATACCCGGCAGGTGATTTTGGCGTGGTCGACAGGTGGTTCAGGCGAGTTGAGCAGGTGGTTGCGACGTGCTCGCAGGTGCTTAAGGCATCTCCGGCACGTGTTTCTGGCACATCTGACTGGTGGTTCCGGCATGCCCAAAAGTTGATTCCGGTCTGTCCGGTAGGTGGTTCCGGCGTGCACGGCACGTGGTTCTGGTACGTGTCAGAGGTGGTTGCGTATGCCCAACAGGTGATTCCGGACTGTCCGCCACGTGCTTCTGGCACGTCTGAGAGGTGGTTCCAACATGCCCGGCAGGTCATTTCGGAGAGTCGACCAACTGGTTCTGGCGTAGCCGGCAGGTGATTTTTGCGTGATCGGCAGGTGGTTCTGGCGAGTCGAGCAGGTGGTTCCGGCGTGCTCGGCTGGTGCTTCCGGGGTCATTGGCACGGGGTTCTGGCATGTCTGAGAGGTGGTTCCTGCATGCCCGGCAAGTGATTCCGGAGTGTTCGCCAAGTGGTTCTGGCATAGTCGGCAGGTGATTTTGGCATGTCCGGCAGGTGGTTCAGGCGAGTTGAGCAGGTGGTTCCAACGTGCTTGGCAGGTGCTTCCGGCGTCACCGGCACGTGTTTCTGGCACATCTGACAGGTGGTTCCGGCATGCCCGAAAGGTGATTCCGGTCTGTCCGGTAGGTGGTTCCAGCCTGCACGGCATGTGGTTCTGGTACGTCTCAGAGGTGGTTGCGCATGCCCAACAGGTGATTCCGGACTGTCCGCCACATGGTTCTGGCACGTCTGAGAGGTGGTTCCGGCATGCCCGGCAGGTCATCCCAGAGAGGCCTCCAAGTGGTTCTGGCATAACACGCAGGTGATTTTGGCGTGTCTGGCAGGTTGTTCCGTTGTGCTTGGCAGGTGGTTCAGGCTTGGCCGGCAGGTGGTTCCAGACTGCCCAGGACGTGTTTCCAGCTTCTCCGGCAGGTGGTTCTGGTACGTCTGAGAGGTGGTTCCGCCATGGCTGGCAGGTGATTCCGGACCGTCCCCCAGGTGGTTCTGGCATAGCCAGCAGTTGATATTGGCCTGTCCGGCAGGTGGTTCCAGCGAGTCGAACAGGTGGCTCCGGCGTGCTCGGCAGGTGGTTCCGGTCTGTCCGGTAGGAGATTCCGGCGTGTCCGGCACGTGCTTCCGGCACGTGTGAGAGGTGGTTCCGGCATGGGCGACAGGTGGTTTCGGAGTGTCCGCCAGGTGGTTCTGGCGTACCCGGCAGGTGATTTTGGCGTGTCCGGCAGGTGTTTCTGGCGAGTCGAGCAGGTGGCTCCGGCATGCTCGGCAGGTGCTTCCGGCGTCTCCGGCACGTGGTTCTGGTGTGTCTGTGAGCTGGTTCCGGTATGTCCGGCAGATGATTCCGGAGTGTCCGCCACGTGGTTCTGGCATACCCGGCTGGTGATTTGGGCATGTCAGGTAGGTGGTTCCGGCGAGTCGAGCAGGTGCTCTGGCGTGCTCGGCAGGTTGTTCAGACGGGTCTGGCAGGTGTTTTCCGTCTGTTCGGGGGGTGGTTCCAGCATCTCATGCACATGGTTCTGGCACGTCTGAGATGTGGTTCCGGCCGGCCCGACAGGTGTTTCCACAGTGTCCGCCAAGTGGTACTGGCGTAGTTGGCAGGTGATTTTGGCATGACCGGCAGGTGGTTCCAGCAAGCCCGGCAGGTGATTCCGAAGTGTTCCCCAACTGGTTGTGGCATAGCCGGCAGGTGATTTTTGCGTGTCCGGCAGGTGGTTCTGGAGAGTCGAGCAGGTGGTTCCGGCGTGCTCGGCAGGTGCTTCCGGGGTCATTGGCACGTGGTTCTGGCATATCTGAGAGGTGGTTCCGGCATGCCCGGCAGGTGATTCCGGAGTGTTCGCCAAGTGTTTCCGGCGTAGCCGGCAGGTGATTTTGCATGTCCAGCGGTCGTTCCGGCGGGTCGAGCCGGTGGTTCCGGCGTGTCCGGCAGGTGGTTCCGGTCTGTCCGGCAGGTGGTTCTGTGGTGTCCGGCACGAGGTTCAGTCTGAGAGGCAGTGCCGGCATGCCCCTCACGTGATTCCGGCTTGTCCCCGAAGTGGTGCTGGTGTAGCGGGCAGGTGATTTTGGCGTGTCCGGCAGGTGGTTCAGGCGAGTTGAGCAGGTGGTTGCGACGTGCTCGGCAGGTGCTTCCGGCGTCTCCGGCACGTGTTTCTGGCACATCTGACTGGTGGTTCCGGCATGCCCAAAAGTTGATTCCGGTCTGTCCGGTAGGTGGTTCCGACGTGCACGGCACGTGGTTCTGGTACGTGTCAGAGGTGGTTGCGTATGCCCAACAGCTGATTCCGGACTGTCCGCCACGTGCTTCTGGCACGTCTGAGAGGTGGTTCCAACATGCCCGGCAGGTCATTTCGGAGAGTCGTCCAAGTGGTTCTGGCGTAGCCCGCAGGTGATTTTTGCGTGTCCGGAAGGTGGTTCCGCCGTGCTCGGCAGGTGGTTCAGGCATGGACGTCACGTGGTTCCAGTCTGTCCAGGACGTGTTTCCAGCTTCTCCGGCAGGTGGTTCTGGTACGTCTGAGAGGTGGTTCCGCCATGGCTGGCAGGTGATCCCGGACTGTCCCCCAGGTGGTTCTGGCATAGCCAGCAGTTGATATTGGCCTGTCCGGCACGTGGTTCCAGCGAGTCGAACAGGTGGCTCCGGCGTTCTTGGCAGGTGGTTCCGGTCTGTCCGGTAGGTGATTCCGGCGTGTCTGGCACGTGCTTCCGGCACAGCTGAGAGGTGGTTCCGGCATGCGAGGCAGGTGATTCCGTAGCGTCCGCCAGGTGGTTCTGGCGTACCCGGCAGGTGATTTTGGCGTGTCCGGCAGGTGTTTCTGGCGAGTCGAGCAGGTGGCTCCGGCATGCTCGACAGGTGCTTCCGGCGTCTCCGGCACTTGGTTCTGGTGTGTCTGAGAGCTGGTTCCGGCATGTCCGGCAGATGATTCCGGAGTGTCCGCCAAGTGGTTCTGGCATACCCAGCCGGTGATTTTGGCGTGTCAGGGAGGTGGTACCGGTGAGTCGAGCAGGTGGTTCCGGCGTGCTCAGCAGGTGGTTCAGGCGGTTCTGGCAGGTGGTATCCGTCTGTTCGGGGTGTGGTTCCAGCATCTCATGAACACGTTTCTGGCACGTCTGAGATGTGGTTCCAGCCGGCCCGACAGGTGTTTCCGCAGTGTCCGCCAAGCGGTTCTGGCGTAGTTGGCAGGTGATTTTGGCATGACTGGCAGGTGGTTCCAGCAAGCCTGGCAGGTGATTCCAAAGTGTTCACCAACTGGTTGTGGCGTAGCCGGCAGGTGATTTTTGCGTGATCGGCAGGTGGTTCTGGCGAGGCGAGCAGGTGGTTCCGGCGTGCTCGGCTGGTGCTTCCGGGGTCATTGGCACGGGGTTCTGGCATGTCTGAGAGGTGGTTCCTGCATGCCCGGCAAGTGATTCCGGAGTGTTCACCAAGTGGTTCTGGCATAGTCGGCAGGTGATTTTGGCATGTCCGGCAGGTGGTTCAGGCGAGTTGAGCAGGTGGTTCCAACGTGCTTGGCAGGTGCTTCCGGCGTCACCGGCACGTGTTTCTGGCACATCTGACAGGTGGTTCCGGCATGCCCGAAAGGTGATTCCGGTCTGTCCGGTAGGTGGTTCCAGCCTGCACGGCATGTGGTTCTGCTACGTCTCAGAGGTGGTTGCGCATTCCCAACAGGTGATTCCGGACTGTCCGCCACATGGTTCTGGCACGTCTGAGAGGTGGTTCCGGCATGCCCGGCAGGTCATCCCAGAGAGTCCTCCAAGTGGTTCTGGCGTAACATGCAGGTGATTTTGGCGTGTCTGGCAGGTTGTTCCGTTGTGCTTGGCAGGTGGTTCAGGCTTGGCCGGCAGGTGGTTCCAGACCGCCCAGGACGTGTTTCCAGCTTCTCCGGCAGGTGGTTCTGGTACGTCTGATAGGTGGTTCCGCCATGGCTGGCAGGTGATTCCGGACCGTCCCCCAGGTGGTTCTGGCATAGCCAGCAGTTGATATTGGCCTGTCCGGCAGGTGGTTCCAGCGAGTCGAACAGGTGGCTCCGGCGTGCTCGGCAGGTGGTTCCGGTCTGTCCGGTAGGAGATTCCGGCGTGTCCGGCACGTGCTTCCGGCACGTCTGAGAGGTGGTTCCGGCATGCGCGACAGGTGGTTTCGGAGTGTCCGCCAGGTTGTTCTGGCGTACCAGGCAGGTGATTTTGGCGTGTCCGGCAGGTGTTTCTGGCGAGTCGAGCAGGTGGCTCCGGCATGCTCGGCAGGTGCTTCCGGCGTCTCCGGCACTTGGTTCTGGTGTGTCTGAGAGCTGTTTCCGGCATGTCCGGCAGATGATTCCGGAGTGTCCGCCAAGTGGTTCTGGCATACCCAGCAGGTGATTTTGGCGTGTCAGGGAGGTGGTACCGGTGAGTCGAGCAGGTGGTTCCAGCGTGCTCAGCAGGTGGTTCAGGCGGTTCTGGCAGGTGGTATCCGTCTGTTCGGGGTGTGGTTCCAGCATCTCATGAACACGTTTCTGCCACGTCTGAGATGTGGTTCCAGCCGGCCCGACAGGTGTTTCCGCAGTGTCCGCCAAGCGGTTCTGGCGTAGTTGGCATGTGATTTTGGCATGACTGGCAGGTGGTTCCAGCAAGCCTGGCAGGTGATTCCAAAGTGTTCACCAACTGGTTGTGGCGTAGCCGGCACCTGATTTTTGCGTGATCGGCAGGTGGTTCTGGCGAGTCGAGCAGGTGGTTCCGGCGTGCTCGGCTGGTGCTTCCGGGGTCATTGGCACGGGGTTCTGGCATGTCTGAGAGGTGGTTCCTGCATGCCCGGCAAGTGATTCCGGAGTGTTCGCCAAGTGGTTCTGGCATAGTCGGCAGGTGATTTTGGCATGTCCGGCAGGTGGTTCAGGCGAGTTGAGCAGGTGGTTCCAACGTGCTTGGCAGGTGCTTCCGGCGTCTCCGGCACGTGTTTCTGGCACATCTGACAGGTGGTTCCGGCATGCCCGAAAGGTGATTCCGGTCTGTCCGGTAGGTGGTTCCAGCCTGCACGGCATGTGGTTCTGGTACGTCTCAGAGGTGGTTGCGCATGCCCAACAGGTGATTCCGGACTGTCTGCCACATGGTTCTGGCACGTCTGAGAGGTGGTTCCGGCATGCCCGGCAGGTCATCCCAGAGAGTCCTCCAAGTGGTTCTGGCATAACACGCAGGTGATTTTGGCGTGTCTGGCAGGTTGTTCCGTTCTGCTTGGCAGGTGGTTCAGGCTTGGCCGGCAGGTGGTTCCAGACTGCCCAGGACGTGTTTCCAGCTTCTCCGGCAGGTGGTTCTGGTACGTCTGAGAGGTGGTTCCGCCATGGATGGCAGGTGATTCCGGACCGTCCCCCAGGTGGTTCTGGCATAGCCAGCAGTTGATATTGGCCTGTCCGGCAGGTGGTTCCAGCGAGTCGAACAGGTGGCTCCGGCGTGCTCGGCAGTTGGTTCCGGTCTGTCCGGTAGGAGATTCCGGCGTGTCCGGCACGTGCTTCCGGCACGTCTGAGAGGTGGTTCCGGCATGCGCGACAGGTGATTTCGGAGTGTCCGCCAGGTGGTTCTGGCGTACCCGGCTGGTGATTTTGGCGTGTCCGGCAGGTGTTTCTGGCGAGTCGAGCAGGTGGCTCCGGCATGCTCGGCAGGTGCTTCCGGCGTCTCCGGCACGTGGTTCTGGTGTGTCTGAGAGCTGGTTCCAGCATGTCCGGCAGATGATTCCGGAGTGTCCGCCAAGTGGTTCTGGCATACCCGGCTGGTGATTTGGGCATGTCAGGTAGGTGGTTCCGGCGAGTCGAGCAGGTGGCTCGGGCGTGCTCGGCAGGTTGTTCAGACGGGTCTGGCAGGTGTTTTCCGTCTGTTCGGGGTGTGGTTCCAGCATCTCATGCACATGGATCTGGCACGTCTGAGATGTGGTTCCGGCCGGCCCGACAGGTGTTTCCACAGTGTCCGCCAAGTGGTACTTGCGTAGTTGGCAGGTGATTTTGGCATGACTGGCAGGTGGTTCCAGCAAGCCCGGCAGGTGATTCCGAAGTGTTCCCCAACTGGTTGTGGCGTAGCCGGCAGGTGATTTTTGCGTGTCCGGCAGGTGGTTCTGGCGAGTCGAGCAGGTGGTTCCGGCGTGCTCGGCAGGTGCTTCCGGGGTCATTGGCACGTGGTTCTGGCATATCTGAGAGGTGGTTCCGGCATGCCCGGCACGTGATTCCGGAGTCTTCGCCAAGTGTTTCCGGCGTAGCCGGCAGGTGATTTTGCATGTCCAGCGGTCGTTCCGGCGGGTCGAGCCGGTGGTTCCGGCGTGTCCGGCAGGTGGTTCCGGTCTGTCCGGCAGGTGGTTCTGTGGTGTCCGGCACGAGGTTCAGTCTGAGAGGCTGTGCCGGCATGCCCCTCACGTGATTCCGGCTTGTCCCCGAAGTGGTGCTGGTGTAGCGGGCAGGTGATTTTGGCGTGTCTGGCAGGTGGTTCAGGCGAGTTGAGCAGGTGGTTGCGACGTGCTCGGCAGGTGCTTCCGGCGTCTCCGGCACGTGTTTCTGGCACATCTGACTGGTGGTTCCGGCATGCCCAAAAGTTGATTCCGGTCTGTCCGGTAGGTGGTTCCGGCGTGCACGGCACGTGGTTCTGGTACGTGTCAGAAGTGGTTGCGTATGCCCAACAGGTGATTCCGGACTGTCCGCCACGTGCTTCAGGCACGTCTGAGAGGTGGTTCCAACATGCCCGGCAGGTCATTTCGGAGAGTCGTCCAAGTGGTTCTGGCGTAGCCCGCAGGTGATTTTTGCGTGTCCGGAAGGTGGTTCCGCCGTGCTCGGCAGGTGGTTCAGGCATGGACGTCACGTGGTTCCAGTCTGTCCAGGACGTGTTTCAAGCTTCTCCGGCAGGTGGTTCTGGTACGTCTGAGAGGTGGTTCCGCCATGGCTGGCAGGTGATCCCGGACTGTCCCCCAGGTGGTTCTGGCATAGCCAGCAGTTGATATTGGCCTGTCCGGCACGTGGTTCCAGCGAGTCGAACAGGTGGCTCCGGCGTTCTTGGCAGGTGGTTCCGGTCTGTCCGGCAGGTGATTCCGGCGTGTCTGGCACGTGCTTCCGGCACGTCTGAGAAGTGGTTCCAGCATGCGAGGCAGGTGATTCCGTAGTGTCCGCCAGGTGGTTCTGGCGTACCCGGCAGGTGATTTTGGCGTGTCCGGCAGGTGTTTCTGGCGAGTCGAACAGGTGGCTCCGGCATGCTCGGCAGGTGATTCCGGCGTCTCCGGCACTTGGTTCTGGTGTGTCTGAGAGCTGGTTCCGGCATGTCCGGCAGATGATTCCGGAGTGTCCGCCAAGTGGTTCTGGCATACCCAGCAGGTGATTTTGGCGTGTCAGGGAGGTGGTACCAGTGAGTCGAGCAGGTGGTTCCGGCGTGCTCAGCAGGTGGTTCAGGCGGTTCTGGCAGGTGGTATCCGTCTGTTCGGGGTGTGGTTCCAGCATCTCATGAACACGTTTCTGGCACGTCTGAGATGTGGTTCCAGCCGGCCCGACAGGTGTTTCCGCAGTGTCCGCCAAGCGGTTCTGGCGTAGTTGGCAGGTGAATTTGGCATGACTGGCAGGTGGTTCCAGCAAGCCGGGCAGGTGATTCCAAAGTGCTCACCAACTGGTTGTGGCGTAGCCGGCAGGTGATTTTTGCGTGATCGGCAGGTGGTTCTGGCGAGTCGAGCAGGTGGTTCCGGCGTGCTCGGCTGGTGCTTCCGGGGTCATTGGCACGGGGTTCTGGCATGTCTGAGAGGTGGTTCCTGCATGCCCGGCAAGTGATTCCGGAGTGTTCGCCAAGTGGTTCTGGCATAGTCGGCAGGTGATTTTGGCATGTCCGGCAGGTGGTTCAGGCGAGTTGAGCAGGTGGTTCCAACGTGCTTGGCAGGTGCTTCCGGCGTCTCCGGCACGTGTTTCTGGCACATCTGACAGGTGGTTCCGGCATGCCCGAAAGGTGATTCCGGTCTGTCCGGTAGGTGGTTCCAGCCTGCACGGCATGTGGTTCTGGTACGTCTCAGAGGTGGTTGCGCATGCCCAACAGGTGATTCCGGACTGTCCGCCACATGGTTCTGGCACGTCTGAGAGGTGGTTCCGGCATGCCCGGCAGGTCATCCCAGAGAGGCCTCCAAGTGGTTCTGGCATAACACGCAGGTGATTTTGGCGTGTCTGGCAGGTTGTTCCGTTGTGCTTGGCAGGTGGTTCAGGCTTGGCCGGCAGGTGGTTCCAGACTGCCCAGGACGTGTTTCCAGCTTCTCCGGCAGGTGGTTCTGGTACGTCTGAGAGGTGGTTCCGCCATGGCTGGCAGGTGATTCCGGACCGTCCCCCAGGTGGTTCTGGCATAGCCAGCAGTTGATATTGGCCTGTCCGGCAGGTGGTTCCAGCGAGTCGAACAGGTGGCTCCGGCGTGCTCGGCAGGTGGTTCCGGTCTGTCCGGTAGGAGATTCCGGCGTGTCCGGCACGTGCTTCCGGCACGTGTGAGAGGTGGTTCCGGCATGGGCGACAGGTGGTTTCGGAGTGTCCGCCAGGTGGTTCTGGCGTACCCGGCAGGTGATTTTGGCGTGTCCGGCAGGTGTTTCTGGCGAGTCGAGCAGGTGGCTCCGGCATGCTCGGCAGGTGCTTCCGGCGTCTCCGGCACGTGGTTGTGGTGTGTCTGAGAGCTGGTTCCGGTATGTCCGGCAGATGATTCCGGAGTGTCCGCCACGTGGTTCTGGCATACCCGGCTGGTGATTTGGGCATGTCAGGTAGGTGGTTCCGGCGAGTCGAGCAGGTGCTCCGGCGTGCTCGGCAGGTTGTTCAGACGGGTCTGGCAGGTGTTTTCCGTCTGTTCGGGGTGTGGTTCCAGCATCTCATGCACATGGTTCTGGCACGTCTGAGATGTGGTTCCGGCCGGCCCGACAGGTGTTTCCACAGTGTCCGCCAAGTGGTACTGGCGTAGTTGGCAGGTGATTTTGGCATGACCGGCAGGTGGTTCCAGCAAGCCCGGCAGGTGATTCCGAAGTGTTCCCCAACTGGTTGTGGCATAGCCGGCAGGTGATTTTTGCGTGTCCGGCAGGTGGTTCTGGAGAGTCGAGCAGGTGGTTCCGGCGTGCTCGGCAGGTGCTTCCGGGGTCATTGGCACGTGGTTCTGGCATATCTGAGAGGTGGTTCCGGCATGCCCGGCAGGTGATTCCGGAGTGTTCGCCAAGTGTTTCCGGCGTAGCCGGCAGGTGATTTTGCATGTCCAGCGGTCGTTCCGGCGGGTCGAGCCGGTGGTTCCGGCGTGTCCGGCAGGTGGTTCCGGTCTGTCCGGCAGGTGGTTCTGTGGTGTCCGGCACGAGGTTCAGTCTGAGAGGCAGTGCCGGCATGCCCCTCACGTGATTCCGGCTTGTCCCCGAAGTGGTGCTGGTGTAGCGGGCAGGTGATTTTGGCGTGTCCGGCAGGTGGTTCAGGCGAGTTGAGCAGGTGGTTGCGACGTGCTCGGCAGGTGCTTCCGGCGTCTCCGGCACGTGTTTCTGGCACATCTGACTGGTGGTTCCGGCATGCCCAAAAGTTGATTCCGGTCTGTCCGGTAGGTGGTTCCGACGTGCACGGCACGTGGTTCTGGTACGTGTCAGAGGTGGTTGCGTATGCCCAACAGCTGATTCCGGACTGTCCGCCACGTGCTTCTGGCACGTCTGAGAGGTGGTTCCAACATGCCCGGCAGGTCATTTCGGAGAGTCGTCCAAGTGGTTCTGGCGTAGCCCGCAGGTGATTTTTGCGTGTCCGGAAGGTGGTTCCGCCGTGCTCGGCAGGTGGTTCAGGCATGGACGTCACGTGGTTCCAGACTGTCCAGGACGTGTTTCCAGCTTCTCCGGCAGGTGGTTCTGGTACGTCTGAGAGGTGGTTCCGCCATGGCTGGCAGGTGATCCCGGACTGTCCCCCAGGTGGTTCTGGCATAGCCAGCAGTTGATATTGGCCTGTCCGGCACGTGGTTCCAGCGAGTCGAACAGGTGGCTCCGGCGTTCTTGGCAGGTGGTTCCGGTCTGTCCGGTAGGTGATTCCGGCGTGTCTGGCACGTGCTTCCGGCACATCTGAGAGGTGGTTCCGGCATGCGAGGCAGGTGATTCCGTAGCGTCCGCCAGGTGGTTCTGGCGTACCCGGCAGGTGATTTTGGCGTGTCCGGCAGGTGTTTCTGGCGAGTCGAGCAGGTGGCTCCGGCATGCTCGACAGGTGCTTCCGGCGTCTCCGGCACTTGGTTCTGGTGTGTCTGAGAGCTGGTTCCGGCATGTCCGGCAGATGATTCCGGAGTGTCCGCCAAGTGGTTCTGGCATACCCAGCCGGTGATTTTGGCGTGTCAGGGAGGTGGTACCGGTGAGTCGAGCAGGTGGTTCCGGCGTGCTCAGCAGGTGGTTCAGGCGGTTCTGGCAGGTGGTATCCGTCTGTTCGGGGTGTGGTTCCAGCATCTCATTAACACGTTTCTGGCACGTCTGAGATGTGGTTCCAGCCGGCCCGACAGGTGTTTCCGCAGTGTCCGCCAAGCGGTTCTGGCGTAGTTGGCAGGTGATTTTGGCATGACTGGCAGGTGGTTCCAGCAAGCCTGGCAGGTGATTCCAAAGTGTTCACCAACTGGTTGTGGCGTAGCCGGCAGGTGATTTTTGCGTGATCGGCAGGTGGTTCTGGCGAGTCGAGCAGGTGGTTCCGGCGTGCTCGGCTGGTGCTTCCGGGGTCATTGGCACGGGGTTCTGGCATGTCTGAGAGGTGGTTCCTGCATGCCCGGCAAGTGATTCCGGAGTGTTCACCAAGTGGTTCTGGCATAGTCGCCAGGTGATTTTGGCATGTCCGGCAGGTGGTTCAGGCGAGTTGAGCAGGTGGTTCCAACGTGCTTGGCAGGTGCTTCCGGCGTCACCGGCACGTGTTTCTGGCACATCTGACAGGTGGTTCCGGCATGCCCGAAAGGTGATTCCGGTCTGTCCGGTAGGTGGTTCCAGCCTGCACGGCATGTGGTTCTGCTACGTATCAGAGGTGGTTGCGCATGCCCAACAGGTGATTCCGGACTGTCCGCCACATGGTTCTGGCACGTCTGAGAGGTGGTTCCGGCATGCCCGGCAGGTCATCCCAGAGAGTCCTCCAAGTGGTTCTGGCGTAACATGCAGGTGATTTTGGCGTTTCTGGCAGGTTGTTCCGTTGTGCTTGGCAGGTGGTTCAGGCTTGGCCGGCAGGTGGTTCCAGACCGCCCAGGACGTGTTTCCAGCTTCTCCGGCAGGTGGTTCTGGTACGTCTGATAGGTGGTTCCGCCATGGCTGGCAGGTGATTCCGGACCGTCCCCCAGGTGGTTCTGGTATAGCCAGCAGTTGATATTGGCCTGTCCGGCAGGTGGTTCCAGCGAGTCGAACAGGTGGCTCCGGCGTGCTCGGCAGGTGGTTCCGGTCTGTCCGGTAGGAGATTCCGGCGTGTCCGGCACGTGCTTCCGGCACGTCTGAGAGGTGGTTCCGGCATGCGCGACAGGTGGTTTCGGAGTGTCCGCCAGGTGGTTCTGGCGTACCAGGCAGGTGATTTTGGCGTGTCCGGCAGGTGTTTCTGGCGAGTCGAGCAGGTGGCTCCGGCATGCTCGGCAGGTGCTTCCGGCGTCTCCGGCACTTGGTTCTGGTGTGTCTGAGAGCTGTTTCCGGCATGTCCGGCAGATGATTCCGGAGTGTCCGCCAAGTGGTTCTGGCATACCCAGCAGGTGATTTTGGCGTGTCAGGGAGGTGGTACCGGTGAGTCGAGCAGGTGGTTCCAGCGTGCTCAGCAGGTGGTTCAGGCGGTTCTGGCAGGTGGTATCCGTCTGTTCGGGGTGTGGTTCCAGCATCTCATGAACACGTTTCTGCCACGTCTGAGATGTGGTTCCAGCCGGCCCGACAGGTGTTTCCGCAGTGTCCGCCAAGCGGTTCTGGCGTAGTTGGCATGTGATTTTGGCATGACTGGCAGGTGGTTCCAGCAAGCCTGGCAGGTGATTCCAAAGTGTTCACCAACTGGTTGTGGCGTAGCCGGCACCTGATTTTTGCGTGATCGGCAGGTGGTTCTGGCGAGTCGAGCAGGTGGTTCCGGCGTGCTCGGCTGGTGCTTCCGGGGTCATTGGCACGGGGTTCTGGCATGTCTGAGAGGTGGTTCCTGCATGCCCGGCAAGTGATTCCGGAGTGTTCGCCAAGTGGTTCTGGCATAGTCGGCAGGTGATTTTGGCATGTCCGGCAGGTGGTTCAGGCGAGTTGAGCAGGTGGTTCCAACGTGCTTGGCAGGTGCTTCCGGCGTCTCCGGCACGTGTTTCTGGCACATCTGACAGGTGGTTCCGGCATGCCCGAAAGGTGATTCCGGTCTGTCCGGTAGGTGGTTCCAGCCTGCACGGCATGTGGTTCTGGTACGTCTCAGAGGTGGTTGCGCATGCCCAACAGGTGATTCCGGACTGTCCGCCACATGGTTCTGGCACGTCTGAGAGGTGGTTCCGGCATGCCCGGCAGGTCATCCCAGAGAGTCCTCCAAGTGGTTCTGGCATAACACGCAGGTGATTTTGGCGTGTCTGGCAGGTTGTTCCGTTGTGCTTGGCAGGTGGTTCAGGCTTGGCCGGCAGGTGGTTCCAGACTGTCCAGGACGTGTTTCCAGCTTCTCCGGCAGGTGGTTCTGGTACGTCTGAGAGGTGGTTCCGCCATGGCTGGCAGGTGATTCCGGACCGTCCCCCAGGTGGTTCTGGCATAGCCAGCAGTTGATATTGGCCTGTCCGGCAGGTGGTTCCAGCGAGTCGAACAGGTGGCTCCGGCGTGCTCGGCAGGTGGTTCCGGTCTGTCCGGTAGGTGATTCCGGCGTGTCCGGCACGTGCTTCCGGCACGTCTGAGAGGTGGTTCCGGCATGCGCGACAGGTGATTTCGGAGTGTCCGCCAGGTGGTTCTGGCGTACCCGGCAGGTGATTTTGGCGTGTCCGGCAGGTGTTTCTGGCGAGTCGAGCAGGTGGCTCCGGCATGCTCGGCAGGTGCTTCCGGCGTCTCCGGCACGTGGTTCTGGTGTGTCTGAGAGCTGGTTCCGGCATGTCCGGCAGATGATTCCGGAGTGTCCGCCAAGTGGTTCTGGCATACCCGGCTGGTGATTTGGGCATGTCAGGTAGGTGGTTCCGGCGAGTCGAGCAGGTGGCTCCGGCGTGCTCGGCAGGTTGTTCAGACGGGTCTGGCAGGTGTTTTCCGTCTGTTCGGGGTGTGGTTCCAGCATCTCATGCACATGGTTCTGGCACGTCTGAGATGTGGTTCCGGCCGGCCCGACAGGTGTTTCCACAGTGTCCGCCAAGTGGTACTGGCGTAGTTGGCAGGTGATTTTGGCATGACCGGCAGGTGGTTCCAGCAAGCCCGGCAGGTGATTCCGAAGTGTTCCCCAACTGGTTGTGGCGTAGCCGGCAGGTGATTTTTGCGTGTCCGGCAGGTGGTTCTGGCGAGTCGAGCAGGTGGTTCCGGCGTGCTCGGCAGGTGCTTCCGGGGTCATTGGCACGTGGTTCTGGCATATCTGAGAGGTGGTTCCGGCATGCCCGGCAGGTGATTCCGGAGTGTTCGCCAAGTGTTTCCGGCGTAGCCGGCAGGTGATTTTGCATGTCCAGCGGTCGTTCCGGCGGGTCGAGCCGGTGGTTCCGGCGTGTCCGGCAGGTGGTTCCGGTCTGTCCGGCAGGTGGTTCTGTGGTGTCCGGCACGAGGTTCAGTCTGAGAGGCTGTGCCGGCATGCCCCTCACGTGATTCCGGCTTGTCCCCGAAGTGGTGCTGGTGTAGCGGGCAGGTGATTTTGGCGTGTCCGGCAGGTGGTTCAGGCGAGTTGAGCAGGTGGTTGCGACGTGCTCGGCAGGTGCTTCCGGCGTCTCCGGCACGTGTTTCTGGCACATCTGACTGGTGGTTCCGGCATGCCCAAAAGTTGATTCCGGTCTGTCCGGTAGGTGGTTCCGACGTGCACGGCACGTGGTTCTGGTACGTGTCAGAGGTGGTTGCGTATGCCCAACAGGTGATTCCGGACTGTCCGCCACGTGCTTCTGGCACGTCTGAGAGGTGGTTCCAACATGCCCGGCAGGTCATTTCGGAGAGTCGTCCAAGTGGTTCTGGCGTAGCCCGCAGGTGATTTTGGCGTGTCCGGCAGGTGGTTCCGCCGTGCTCGGCAGGTGGTTCAGGCATGGACGTCACGTGGTTCCAGACTGTCCAGGACGTGTTTCCAGCTTCTCCGGCAGGTGGTTCTGGTACGTCTGAGAGGTGGTTCCGCCATGGCTGGCAGGTGATCCCGGACTGTCCCCCAGGTGGTTCTGGCATAGCCAGCAGTTGATATTGGCCTGTCCGGCACGTGGTTCCAGCGAGTCGAACAGGTGGCTCCGGCGTTCTTGGCAGGTGGTTCCGGTCTGTCCGGTAGGTGATTCCGGCGTGTCTGGCACGTGCTTCCGGCACATCTGAGAGGTGGTTCCGGCATGCGAGGCAGGTGATTCCGTAGCGTCCGCCAGGTGGTTCTGGCGTACCCGGCAGGTGATTTTGGCGTGTCCGGCAGGTGTTTCTGGCGAGTCGAGCAGGTGGCTCCGGCATGCTCGACAGGTGCTTCCGGCGTCTCCGGCACTTGGTTCTGGTGTGTCTGAGAGCTGGTTCCGGCATGTCCGGCAGATGATTCCGGAGTGTCCGCCAAGTGGTTCTGGCATACCCAGCCGGTGATTTTGGCGTGTCAGGGAGGTGGTACCGGTGAGTCGAGCAGGTGGTTCCAGCGTGCTCAGCAGGTGGTTCAGGCGGTTCTGGCAGGTGGTATCCGTCTGTTCGGGGTGTGGTTCCAGCATCTCATGAACACGTTTCTGGCACGTCTGAGATGTGGTTCCAGCCGGCCCGACAGGTGTTTCCGCAGTGTCCGCCAAGCGGTTCTGGCGTAGTTGGCAGGTGATTTTGGCATGACTGGCAGGTGGTTCCAGCAAGCCTGGCAGGTGATTCCAAAGTGTTCACCAACTGGTTGTGGCGTAGCCGGCAGCTGATTTTTGCGTGATCGGCAGGTGGTTCTGGCGAGTCGAGCAGGTGGTTCCGGCGTGCTCGGCTGGTGCTTCCGGGGTCATTGGCACGGGGTTCTGGCATGTCTGAGAGGTGGTTCCTGCATGCCCGGCAAGTGATTCCGGAGTGTTCGCCAAGTGGTTCTGGCATAGTCGGCAGGTGATTTTGGCATGTCCGGCAGGTGGTTCAGGCGAGTTGAGCAGGTGGTTCCAACGTGCTTGGCAGGTGCTTCCGGCGTCTCCGGCACGTGTTTCTGGCACATCTGACAGGTGGTTCCGGCATGCCCGAAAGGTGATTCCGGTCTGTCCGGTAGGTGGTTCCAGCCTGCACGGCATGTGGTTCTGGTACGTCTCAGAGGTGGTTGCGCATGCCCAACAGGTGATTCCGGACTGTCCGCCACATGGTTCTGGCACGTCTGAGAGGTGGTTCCGGCATGCCCGGCAGGTCATCCCAGAGAGTCCTCCAAGTGGTTCTGGCATAACACGCAGGTGATTTTGGCGTGTCTGGCAGGTTGTTCCGTTGTGCTTGGCAGGTGGTTCAGGCTTGGCCGGCAGGTGGTTCCAGACTGTCCAGGACGTGTTTCCAGCTTCTCCGGCAGGTGGTTCTGGTACGTCTGAGAGGTGGTTCCGCCATGGCTGGCAGGTGATTCCGGACCGTCCCCCCGGTGGTTCTGGCATAGCCAGCAGTTGATATTGGCCTGTCCGGCAGGTGGTTCCAGCGAGTCGAACAGGTGGCTCCGGCGTGCTCGGCAGGTGGTTCCGGTCTGTCCGGTAGGTGATTCCGGCGTGTCCGGCACGTGCTTCCGGCACGTCTGAGAGGTGGTTCCGGCATGCGCGACAGGTGATTTCGGAGTGTCCGCCAGGTGGTTGTGGCGTACCCGGCAGGTGATTTTGGCGTGTCCGACAGGTGTTTCTGGCGAGTCGAGCAGGTGGCTCCGGCATGCTCGGCAGGTGCTTCCGGCGTCTCCGGCACGTGGTTCTGGTGTGTCTGAGAGCTGGTTCCGGCATGTCCGGCAGATGATTCCGGAGTGTCCGCCAAGTGGTTCTGGCATACCCGGCTGGTGATTTGGGCATGTCAGGTAGGTGGTTCCGGCGAGTCGAGCAGGTGGCTCCGGCGTGCTCGGCAGGTTGTTCAGACGGGTCTGGCAGGTGTTTTCCGTCTGTTCGGGGTGTGGTTCCAGCATCTCATGCACATGGTTCTGGCACGTCTGAGATGTGGTTCCGGCCGGCCCGACAGGTGTTTCCACAGTGTCCGCCAAGTGGTACTGGCGTAGTTGGCAGGTGATTTTGGCATGACCGGCAGGTGGTTCCAGCAAGCCCGGCAGGTGATTCCGAAGTGTTCCCCAACTGGTTGTGGCGTAGCCGGCAGGTGATTTTTGCGTGTCCGGCAGGTGGCTCTGGCGAGTCGAGCAGGTGGTTCCGGCGTGCTCGGCAGGTGCTTCCGGGGTCATTGGCACGTGGTTCTGGCATATCTGAGAGGTGGTTCTGGCATGCCCGGCAGGTGATTCCGGAGTGTTCGCCAAGTGTTTCCGGCGTAGCCGGCAGGTGATTTTGCATGTCCAGTGGTCGTTCCGGCGGGTCGAGCCGGTGGTTCCGGCGTGTCCGGCAGGTGGTTCCGGTCTGTCCGGCAGGTGGTTCTGTGGTGTCCGGCACGAGGTTCAGTCTGAGAGGCTGTGCCGGCATGCCCCTCACGTGATTCCGGCTTGTCCCCGAAGTGGTGCTGGTGTAGCGGGCAGGTGATTTTGGCGTGTCCGGCAGGTGGTTCAGGCGAGTTGAGCAGGTGGTTGCGACGTGCTCGGCAGGTGCTTCCGGCGTCTCCGGCACGTGTTTCTGGCACATCTGACTGGTGGTTCCGGCATGCCCAAAAGTTGATTCCGGTCTGTCCGGTAGGTGGTTCCGGCGTGCACGGCACGTGGTTCTGGTACGTGTCAGAGGTGGTTGCGTATGCCCAACAGGTGATTCCGGACTGTCCGCCACGTGCTTCTGGCACGTCTGAGAGGTGGTTCCAACATGCCCGGCAGGTCATTTCGGAGAGTCGTCCAAGTGGTTCTGGCATAGCCCGCAGGTGATTTTGGCGTGTCCGGCAGGTGGTGCCGCCGTGCTCGGCAGGTGGTTCAGGCATGGCCGTCACGTGGTTCCAGTCTGTCCAGGACGTGTTTCCAGCTTCTCCGGCAGGTGGTTCTGGTACGTCTGAGAGGTGGTTCCGCCATGGCTGGCAGGTGATCCCGGACTGTCCCCCAGGTGGTTCTGGCATAGCCAGCAGTTGATATTGGCCTGTCCGGCAGGTGGTTCCAGCGAGTCAAACAGGTGGCTCCGGCGTTCTTGGCAGGTGGTTCCGGTCTGTCCGGTAGGTGTTTCCGGCGTGTCTGGCACGTGTTTCCGGCACGTGTGAGAGGTGGTTCCGGCATGCGCGGCAGGTGATTCCGTAGTGTCCGCCAGGTGGTTCTGGCATACCCGGCAGGTGATTTTGGCGTGTCCGGCAGGTGTTTCTGGCGAGTCGAGCAGGTGGTTCCGGCGTGCTCAGCAGGTGGTTCAGGCGGTTCTGGCAGGTGGTATCCGTCTGTTCGGGGTGTGGTTCCAGCATCTCATGAACACGTTTCTGGCACGTCTGAGATGTGGTTCCAGGGGCCCGACAGGTGTTTCCGCAGTGTCCGCCAAGTGGTTCTGGCGTAGTTGGCAGGTGATTTTGGCATGACTGGCAGGTGGTTCCAGCAAGCCCGGCAGGTGATTCCGAAGTGTTCCCCAACTGGTTGTGGCGTAGCCGGCAGGTGATTTTTGCGTGTCCGGCAGGTGGTTCTGGCGAGTCGAGCAGTTGGTTCCGGCGTGCTCGGCAGGTGCTTCCGGGGTCATTGGCGCATGGTCTGGCATATCTCAGAGGTGGTTCTGGCATGCCCGGCAGGTGATTCCGGAGTGTTCGCCAAGTGTTTCCGGCGTAGCCAGCAGGTGATTTTGCATGTCCAGCGGTCGTTCCTGCGGGTCGAGCCGGTGGTTCCGGCGTGTCCGGCAGGTGGTTCCGGTCTGTCCGGCAGGTGGTTCTGTGGTGTCCGGCACGAGGTTCAGTCTGAGAGGCTGTGCCGGCATGCCCCTCACGTGATTCCGGCTTGTCCCCGAAGTGGTTCTGGCATACCCGGCAGGTGATTTTGGCGTGTCCGACAGGTGTTTCTGGCGAGTCGATCAGGTGGCTCCGGCATGCTCGGCAGGTGCTTCCGGCGTCTCCGGCACGTGGTTCTGGTGTGTCTGAGAGCTGGTTCCGGCATGTCCGGCAGATGATTCCGGAGTGTCCGCCAAGTGGTTCTGGCATACCCGGCTGGTGATTTGGGCATGTCAGGTAGGTGGTTCCGGCGAGTCGAGCAGGTGGCTCCGGCGTGCTCGGCAGGTTGTTCAGACGGGTCTGGCAGGTGTTTTCCGTCTGTTCGGGGTGTGGTTCCAGCATCTCATGCACATGGTTCTGGCACGTCTGAGATGTGGTTCCGGCCGGCCCGACAGGTGTTTCCACAGTGTCCGCCAAGTGGTACTGGCGTAGTTGGCAGGTGATTTTGGCATGACCGGCTGGTGGTTCCAGCAAGCCCGGCAGGTGATTCCGAAGTGTTCCCCAACTGGTTGTGGCGTAGCCGGCAGGTGATTTTTGCGTGTCCGGCAGGTGGCTCTGGCGAGTCGAGCAGGTGGTTCCGGCGTGCTCGGCAGGTGCTTCCGGGGTCATTGGCACATGGTTCTGGCATATCTGAGAGGTGGTTCTGGCATGCCCGGCAGGTGATTCCGGAGTGTTCGCCAAGTGTTTCCGGCGTAGCCGGCAGGTGATTTTGCATGTCCAGCGGTCGTTCCGGCGGGTCGAGCCGGTGGTTCCGGCGTGTCCGGCAGGTGGTTCCGGTCTGTCCGGCAGGTGGTTCTGTGGTGTCCGGCACGAGGTTCAGTCTGAGAGGCTGTGCCGGCATGCCCCTCACGTGATTCCGGCTTGTCCCCGAATTGGTGCTGGTGTAGCGGGCAGGTGATTTTGGCGTGTCCGGCAGGTGGTTCAGGCGAGTTGAGCAGGTGGTTGCGACGTGCTCGGCAGGTGCTTCCGGCGTCTCCGGCACGTGTTTCTGGCACATCTGACTGGTGGTTCCGGCATGCCCAAAAGTTGATTCCGGTCTGTCCGGTAGGTGGTTCCGGCGTGCACGGCACGTGGTTCTGGTACGTGTCAGAGGTGGTTGCGTATGCCCAACAGGTGATTCCGGACTGTCCGCCACGTGCTTCTGGCACGTCTGAGAGGTGGTTCCAACATGCCCGGCAGGTCATTTCGGAGAGTCGTCCAAGTGGTTCTGGCATAGCCCGCAGGTGATTTTGGCGTGTCCGGCAGGTGGTGCCGCCGTGCTCGGCAGGTGGTTCAGGCATGGCCGTCACGTGGTTCCAGTCTGTCCAGGACGTGTTTCCAGCTTCTCCGGCAGGTGGTTCTGGTACGTCTGAGAGGTGGTTCCGCCATGGCTGGCAGGTGATCCCGGACTGTCCCCCAGGTGGTTCTGGCATAGCCAGCAGTTGATATTGGCCTGTCCGGCAGGTGGTTCCAGCGAGTCAAACAGGTGGCTCCGGCGTTCTTGGCAGGTGGTTCCGGTCTGTCCGGTAGGTGTTTCCGGCGTGTCTGGCACGTGCTTCCGGCACGTGTGAGAGGTGGTTCCGGCATGCGCGGCAGGTGATTCCGTAGTGTCCGCCAGGTGGTTCTGGCATACCCGGCAGGTGATTTTGGCGTGTCCGGCAGGTGTTTCTGGCGAGTCGAGCAGGTGGTTCCGGCGTGCTCAGCAGGTGGTTCAGGCGGTTCTGGCAGGTGGTATCCGTCTGTTCGGGGTGTGGTTCCAGCATCTCATGAACACGTTTCTGGCACGTCTGAGATGTGGTTCCAGGGGCCCGACAGGTGTTTCCGCAGTGTCCGCCAAGTGGTTCTGGCGTAGTTGGCAGGTGATTTTGGCATGACTGGCAGGTGGTTCCAGCAAGCCCGGCAGGTGATTCCGAAGTGTTCCCCAACTGGTTGTGGCGTAGCCGGCAGGTGATTTTTGCGTGTCCGGCAGGTGGTTCTGGCGAGTCGAGCAGTTGGTTCCGGCGTGCTCGGCAGGTGCTTCCGGGGTCATTGGCGCATGGTCTGGCATATCTCAGAGGTGGTTCTGGCATGCCCGGCAGGTGATTCCGGAGTGTTCGCCAAGTGTTTCCGGCGTAGCCAGCAGGTGATTTTGCATGTCCAGCGGTCGTTCCTGCGGGTCGAGCCGGTGGTTCCGGCGTGTCCGGCAGGTGGTTCCGGTCTGTCCGGCAGGTGGTTCTGTGGTGTCCGGCACGAGGTTCAGTCTGAGAGGCTGTGCCGGCATGCCCCTCACGTGATTCCGGCTTGTCCCCGAAGTGGTTCTGGCATACCCGGCAGGTGATTTTGGCGTGTCCGGCAGGTGTTTCTGGCGAGTCGAGCAGGTGGCTCCGGCATGCTCGGCAGGTGCTTCCGGCGTCTCCGGCACGTGGTTGTGGTGTGTCTGAGAGCTGGTTCCGGTATGTCCGGCAGATGATTCCGGAGTGTCCGCCACGTGGTTCTGGCATACCCGGCTGGTGATTTGGGCATGTCAGGTAGGTGGTTCCGGCGAGTCGAGCAGGTGCTCCGGCGTGCTCGGCAGGTTGTTCAGACGGGTCTGGCAGGTGTTTTCCGTCTGTTCGGGGTGTGGTTCCAGCATCTCATGCACATGGTTCTGGCACGTCTGAGATGTGGTTCCGGCCGGCCCGACAGGTGTTTCCACAGTGTCCGCCAAGTGGTACTGGCGTAGTTGGCAGGTGATTTTGGCATGACCGGCAGGTGGTTCCAGCAAGACCGGCAGGTGATTCCGAAGTGTTCCCCAACTGGTTGTGACGTAGCCGGCAGGTGATCTTTGCGTGTCCGGCAGGTGGTTCTGGCGAGTCGAGCAGGTGGTTCCGGCGTGCTCGGCAGGTGCTTCCGGGGTCATTGGCACGTGGTTCTGGCATATCTGAGAGGTGGTTCCGGCATGCCCGGCAGGTGATTCCGGAGTGTTCGCCAAGTGTTTGCGGCGTAGCCGGCAGGTGATTTTGCATGTCCAGCGGTCGTTCCGGCGGGTCGAGCCGGTGGTTCCGGCGTGTCCGGCAGGTGGTTCCGGTCTGTCCGGCAGGTGGTTCTGTGGTGTCCGGCACGAGGTTCAGTCTGAGAGGCTGTGCCGGCATGCCCCTCACGTGATTCCGGCTTGTCCCTGAAGTGTTGCTGGTGTAGCGGGCAGGTGATTTTGGCGTGTCCGGCAGGTGGTTCAGGCGAGTTGAGCAGGTGGTTGCGACGTGCTCGGCAGGTGCTTCCGGCGTCTCCGGCACGTGTTTCTGGCACATCTGACTGGTGGTTCCGGCATGCCCAAGAGTTGATTCCGGTCTGTCTGGTAGGTGGTTCCGGTGTGCACGGCACGTGGTTCTGGTACGTGTCAGAGGTGGTTGCGTATGCCCAACAGGTGATTCCGGACTGTCCGCCACGTGCTTCTGGCACGTCTGAGAGGTGGTTCCATCATGCCCGGCAGGTCATTTCGGAGAGTCGGCCAAGTGGTTCTGGCGTAGCCCGCAGGTGATTTTGGCGTGTCCGGCAGGTGGTTCCGCCGTGCTCTGCAGGTGGTTCAGGCATGGCCGTCACGTGGTTCCAGTCTGTCCAGGACGTGTTTCCAGCTTCTCCGGCAGGTGGTTCTGGTACGTCTGAGAGGTGGTTCCGCCATGGCTGGCAGGTGATCCCGGACTGTCCCCCAGTTGGTTCTGGCATAGCCAGCAGTTGATATTGGCCTGTCCGGCAGGTGGTTCCAGCAGGTCGAACAGGTGGCTCCGGCGTGCTCGGCAGGTGGTTCCGGTCTGTCCGGTAGGTGATTCCGGCGTGTCCGGCACGTGCTTCCGGCACGTCTGAGAGGTGGTTCCTGCTTGCGCGACAGGTGATTTCGGAGTGTCCGCCAGGTGGTTCTGGCGTACCGGGCAGGTGATTTTGGCGTGTCAGGCAGGTGTTTCTGGCGAGTCGAGCAGGTGGCTCCGGCATGCTCGGCAGGTGCTTCCGGCGTCTCCGGCACGTGGTTCTGGTGTGTCTGAGAGCTGGTTCCGGCATGTCCGGCAGATGATTCTGGAGTGTCCGCCAAGCGGTTCTGGCATACCCGGCTGGTGATTTGGGCATGTCAGGTAGGTGGTTCCGGCGAGTCGAGCAGGTGGCTCCGGCGTGCTCGGCAGGTTTTTCAGACGGGTCTGGCAGGTGTTTTCCGTCTGTTCGGGGTGTGGTTCCAGCATCTCATGCACATGGTTCTGGCACGTCTGTGATGTGGTTCCGGCCGGCCCGACAGGTGTTTCCACAGTGTCCGCCAAGTGTTACTGGCGTAGTTGGCAGGTGATTTTGGCATGACCGGCAGGTGGTTCCAGCAAGCCCGGCAGGTGATTCCGAAGTGTTCCCCAACTGGTTGTGGCGTAGCCGGCAGGTGATTTTTGCGTGTAGGGCAGGTGGTTCTGGCGAGTCGAGCGGGTGGTTCCGGCGTGCTCGGCAGGTTCTTCCGGGGTCATTGGCAAGTGGTTCTGGCATATCTGAGAGGTGGTTCCGGCATGCCCGGCAGGTGATTCCGGAGTGTTCGCCAAGTGTTTCCGGCGTAGCCGGCAGGTGAGTTTGCATGTCCAGCGGTTGTTCTGGCGGGTCGAGCCGGTGGTTCCGGCGTGTCCGGCAGGTGGTTCCGGCGTGTCCGGCAGGTGGTTCCGGTCTGTCCGGCAGGTGTTTCTGTGGTGTCCGGCACGAGGTTCAGTCTGAGAGGCTGTGCCGGCATGCCCCTCACGTGTTTCCGGCTTGTCCCCGAAGTGGTGCTGGTGTAGCGGGCAGGTGATTTTGGCGTGTCCGGCAGGTGGTTCAGGCGAGTTGAGCAGGTGGTTGCGACGTGCTCGGCAGGTGCTTCCGGCGTCTCCGGCACGTGTTTCTGGCACATCTGACTGGTGGTTCCGGCATGCCCAAAAGTTGATTCCGGTCTGTCCGGTAGGTGCTTCCGGCGTGCACGGCACGTGGTTCTGGTACGTGTCAGAGGCGGTTGCGTATGCCCAACAGGTGATTCCGGACTGTCTGCCACGTGCTTCTGGCACGTCTGAGAGGTGGTTCCAACATGCCCGGCAGGTCATTTCGGAGAGTCGCCCAAGTGGTTCTGGCGTAGCCTGCAGGTGATTTTGGCGTGTCCGGCAGGTGGCTCCGCAGTGCTCGGCAGGTGGTTCAGGCATGGCCGTCACGTGGTTCCAGTCTGTCCAGGACGTGTTTCCAGCTTCTCCGGCAGGTGGTTCTGGTACGTCTGAGAGGTGGTTCCGCCATGGCTGGCAGGTGATCCCGGACCGTCTCCCAGGTGGTTCTGGCATAGCCAGCAGTTGATATTGGCCTGTCCGGCAGGTGGTTCCAGCGAGTCGAACAGGTGGCTCCGGCGTGCTCGGCAGGTGGTTCCGGTCTGTCCGGTAGGTGATTCCGGCGTGTCCGGCATGTGCTTCCGGCACGTCTGAGAGGTGGTTCCGGCATGCGCGACAGGTGGTTTCGGAGTGTCCGCCAGGTGGTTCTGGAGTACCCGGCAGGTGATTTTGGCGTGTCCGGCAGGTGTTTCTGGCGAGTCGAGCAGGTGGCTCCGGCATGCTCGGCAGGTGCTTCCGGCATCTCCGGTACATGGTGCTGGTGTGTCTGAGAGATGGTTCCGGCATGTCCGGCAGATGATTCCGGAGTGTCCGCCAAATGGTTCTGGCATCCCCGGCTGGTGATTTGGGCATGTCAGGTAGGTGGTTCCGGCGAGTCGAGCAGGTGGCTCCGGCGTGCTCGGCAGGTTGTTCAGACGGGTCCGGCAGGTGTTTTCCGTCTGTTCGGGGTGTGGCTCCAGCATCTCATGCACATGGTTCTGGCACGTCTGTGATGTGGTTCCGGCCGGCCCGACAGGTGTTTCCACAGTGTCCGCTAAGTGGTACTGGCGTAGTTGGCAGGTGATTTTGGAATGACCGGCACGTGGTTCCAGCAAGCCCGGCAGGTGATTCCGAAGTGTTCCCCAACTGGTTGCGACGTAGCCGGCAGGTGATCTTTGCGTGTCCGGCAGGTGGTTCTGGCGAGTCGAGCAGGTGGTTCCGGCGTGCTCGGCAGGTGCTTCCGGGGTCATTGGCACGTGGTTCTGGCATATCTGAGAGGTGGTTCCGGCATGCCCGGCAGGTGATTCTGGAGTGTTCGCCAAGAGTTTGCGGCGTAGCCGGCAGGTGATTTTGCATGTCAAACGGTCGTTCCGGCGGGTCGAGGCGGTGGTTCCAGCGTGTCCGGCAGGTGGTTCCGGTCTGTCCGGCAGGTGGTTCTGTGGTGTCCGGCACGAGGTTCAGTCTGAGAGGCTGTGCCGGCATGCCCCTCACGTGATTCCGGCTTGTCCCCGAAGTGGTGCTGGTGTAGCGGGCAGGTGATTTTGGCGTGTCCGGCAGGTGGTTCAGGCGAGTTGAGCAGGTGGTTGCGACGTGCTCGGCAGGTGCTTCCGGCGTCTCCGGCACGTGTTTCTGGCACATCTGACTGGTGGTTCCGGCATGCCCGAAAGTTGATTCCGGTCTGTCCGGTAGGTGGTTCCGGGGTGCACGGCACGTGGTTCTGGTACGTGTCAGATGTGGTTGCGTATGCCCAACAGGTGATTCCGGACTGTCCGCCATGTGCTTCTGGCACGTCTGAGAGGTGGTTCCAACATGCCCGGCAGGTCATTTCGGAGAGTCGTGCAAGTGGTTCTGGCGTAGCCCGCAGGTGATTTTGGCGTGTCCGGCAGGTGGTTCCGCCGTGCTCGGCAGGTGGTTCAGGCATGGCCGTCACGTGGTTCCAGTCTGTCCAGGACGTGTTTCCAGCTTCTCCGGCAGGTGGTTCTGGTACGTCTGAGAGGTGGTTCCGCCATGGCTGGCAGGTGATCCCGGACTGTCCCCCAGGTGGTTCTGGCATAGCCAGCAGTTGATATTGGCCTGTCCGGCAGGTGGTTCCAGCGAGTCGAACAGGTCGCTCCGGCGTGCTCGGCAGGTGGTTCCGGTCTGTCCGGTAGGAGATTCCGGCGTGTCCGGCACGTGCTTCCGGCACGTCTGAGAGGTGGTTCCGGCATGCGCGACAGGTGGTTTCGGAGTGTCCGCCAGGTGGTTCTGGCGTAGCCGGCAGGTGATTTTGGCGTGTCCGGCAGGTGTTTCTGGCGAGTCGAGCAGGTGGCTCCGGCATGCTCGGCAGGTGCTTCCGGCGTCTCCGGCACGTGGTTCTGGTGTGTCTGAGAGCTGGTTCCGGCATGTCCGGCAGATGATTCCGGAGTGTCCGCCAAGTGGTTCTGGCATACCCAGCAGGTGATTTTGGCGTGTCAGAGACGTGGTACCAGTGAGTCGAGCAGGTGGTTCCGGCGTGCTCAGCAGGTGGTTCAGGCGGTTCTGGCAGGTGGTATCCGTCTGTTCGGGGTGTGGTTCCAGCATCTCATGAACACGTTTCTGGCACGTCTGAGATGTGGTTCCAGCCGGCCCGACAGGTGTTTCCGCAGTGTCCGCCAAGCGGTTCTGGCGTAGTTGGCAGGTGATTTTGGCATGACTGGCAGGTGGTTCCAGCAAGCCTGGCAGGTGATTCCAAAGTGTTCACCAACTGGTTGTGGCGTAGCCGGCAGGTGATTTTGGCGTGTCCGGCAGGTGTTTCTGGCGAGTCGAGCAGGTGGCTCCGGCGTGCTCGGCAGCTGCTTCCGGCGTCTCCGGAACGTGTTTCTGGTGTGTCTGAGAGCTGGTTCCGGCATGTCCGGCAGATGATTCCGGAGTGTCCGCCAAGTGGTTCTGGCATACCCGGCTGGTGATTTGGGCATGTCAGGTAGGTGGTTCCGGCGAGTCGAGCAGGTGGCTCCGGAGTGCTCGGCAGGTTGTTCAGACGGGTCTGGCAGGTGTTTTCCGTCTGTTCGGGGTGTGGTTCCAGCATCTCATGCACATGGTTCTGGCACGTCTGAGATGTGGTTCCGGCCGGCCCGACAGGTGTTTCCGCAGTGTCCGCCAAGCGGTTCTGGCGTAGTTGGCAGGTGATTTTGGCATGACTGGCAGGTGGTTCCAGCAAGCCTGGCAGGTGATTCCAAAGTGTTCACCAACTGGTTGTGGCGTAGCCGGCAGGTGATTTTTGCGTGATCGGCAGGTGGTTCTGGAGAGTCGAGCAGGTGGTTCCGGCGTGCTCGGCTGGTGCTTCCGGGGTCATTGGCACGGGGTTCTGGCATGTCTGAGAGGTGGCTCCTGCATGCCCGGCAAGTGATTCCGGAGTGTTCGCCAAGTGGTTCTGGCATAGTCGGCAGGTGATTTTGGCATGTCCGGCAGGTGGTTCAGGCGAGTTGAGCAGGTGGTTCCAACGTGCTTGGCAGGTGCTTCCGGCGTCTCCGGCACGTGTTTCTGGCACATCTGACAGGTGGTTCCGGCATGCCCGAAAGGTGATTCCGGTCTGTCCGTTAGGTGGTTCCAGCCTGCACGGCATGTGGTTCTGGTACGTCTCAGAGGTGGTTGCGCATGCCCAACAGGTGATTCCGGACTGTCCGCCACATGGTTCTGGCACGTCTGAGAGCTGGTTCCGGCATGTTCGGCAGATGATTCCGGAGTGTCCGCCAAGTGGTTCTGGCATACCCAGCAGGTGATTTTGGCGTGTCAGAGACGTGGTACCGGTGAGTCGAGCAGGTGGTTCCGGCGTGCTCAGCAGGTGGTTCAGGCGGTTCTGGCAGGTGGTATCCGTCTGTTCGGGGTGTGGTTCCAGCATCTCATCAACACGTCTCTGGCACGTCTTAGATGTGGTTCTAGCCGGCCCGACAGGTGTTTCCGCAGTGTCCGCCAAGCGGTTCTGGCGTAGTTGGCAGGTGATTTTGGCATGACTGGCAGGTGGTTCCAGCAAGCCTGGCAGGTGATTCCAAAGTGTTCACCAACTGGTTGTGGCGTAGCCGGCAGGTGATTTTTGCGTGATCGGCAGGTGGTTCTGGCGAGTCGAGCAGGTGGTTCCGGCGTGCTCGGCTGGTGCTTCCGCGGTCATTGGCACGGGGTTCTGGCATGTCTGAGAGGTGGTTCCTGCATGCCCGGCAAGTGATTCGGGAGTGTTCGCCAAGTGGTTCTGGCATAGTCGGCAGGTGATTTTGGCATGTCCGGCAGGTGGTTCAGGCGAGTTGAGCAGGTGGTTGCGACGTGCTCGGCTGGTGCTTCCGGCGTCTCCGGCACGTGTTTCTGGCACATCTGACTGGTGGTTCCGGCATGCCCAGAAGTTGATTCCGGTCTGTCCGGTAGGTGGTTCCGGGGTGCACGGCACGTGGTTCTGGTACGTGTCAGATGTGGTTGCGTATGCCCAACAGGTGATTCCGGACTGTCCGCCATGTGCTTCTGGCACTTCTGAGAGGTGGTTCCAACATGCCCGGCAGGTCATTTCGGAGAGTCGTGCAAGTGGTTCTGGCGTAGCCCGCAGGTGATTTTGGCGTGTCCGGCAGGTGGTTCCGCCGTGCTCGGCAGGTGGTTCAGGCATGGCCGTCACGTGGTTCCAGTCTGTCCAGGACGTGTTTCCAGCTTCTCCGGCAGGTGGTTCTGGTACGTCTGAGAGGTGGTTCCGCCATGGCTGGCAGGTGATCCCGGACTGTCCCCCAGGTGGTTCTGGCATAGCCAGCAGTTGATATTGGCCTGTCCGGCAGGTGGTTCCAGCGAGTCGAACAGGTGGCTCCGGCGTGCTCGGCAGGTGGTTCCGGTCTGTCCGGTAGGAGATTCCGGCGTGTCCGGCACGTGCTTCCGGCACGTCTGAGAGGTGGTTCCGGCATGCGCGACAGGTGGTTTCGGAGTGTCCGCCAGGTGGTTCTGGCGTAGCCGGCAGGTGATTTTGGCGTGTCCGGCAGGTGTTTCTGGCGAGTCGAGCAGGTGGCTCCGGCATGCTCGGCAGGTGCTTCCGGCGTCTCCGGCACGTGGTTCTGGTGTGTCTGAGAGCTGGTTCCGGCATGTCCGGCAGATGATTCCGGAGTGTCCGCCAAGTGGTTCTGGCATACCCAGCAGGTGATTTTGGCGTGTCAGAGACGTGGTACCAGTGAGTCGAGCAGGTGGTTCCGGCGTGCTCAGCAGGTGGTTCAGGCGGTTCTGGCAGGTGGTATCCGTCTGTTCGGGGTGTGGTTCCAGCATCTCATGAACACGTTTCTGGCACGTCTGAGATGTGGTTCCAGCCGGCCCGACAGGTGTTTCCGCAGTGTCCGCCAAGCGGTTCTGGCGTAGTTGGCAGGTGATTTTGGCATGACTGGCAGGTGGTTCCAGCAAGCCTGGCAGGTGATTCCAAAGTGTTCACCAACTGGTTGTGGCGTAGCCGGCAGGTGATTTTGGCGTGTCCGGCAGGTGTTTCTGGCGAGTCGAGCAGGTGGCTCCGGCGTGCTCGGCAGCTGCTTCCGGCGTCTCCGGAACGTGTTTCTGGTGTGTCTGAGAGCTGGTTCCGGCATGTCCGGCAGATGATTCCGGAGTGTCCGCCAAGTGGTTCTGGCATACCCGGCTGGTGATTTGGGCATGTCAGGTAGGTGGTTCCGGCGAGTCGAGCAGGTGGCTCCGGAGTGCTCGGCAGGTTGTTCAGACGGGTCTGGCAGGTGTTTTCCGTCTGTTCGGGGTGTGGTTCCAGCATCTCATGCACATGGTTCTGGCACGTCTGAGATGTGGTTCCGGCCGGCCCGACAGGTGTTTCCGCAGTGTCCGCCAAGCGGTTCTGGCGTAGTTGGCAGGTGATTTTGGCATGACTGGCAGGTGGTTCCAGCAAGCCTGGCAGGTGATTCCAAAGTGTTCACCAACTGGTTGTGGCGTAGCCGGCAGGTGATTTTTGCGTGATCGGCAGGTGGTTCTGGAGAGTCGAGCAGGTGGTTCCGGCGTGCTCGGCTGGTGCTTCCGGGGTCATTGGCACGGGGTTCTGGCATGTCTGAGAGGTGGCTCCTGCATGCCCGGCAAGTGATTCCGGAGTGTTCGCCAAGTGGTTCTGGCATAGTCGGCAGGTGATTTTGGCATGTCCGGCAGGTGGTTCAGGCGAGTTGAGCAGGTGGTTCCAACGTGCTTGGCAGGTGCTTCCGGCGTCTCCGGCACGTGTTTCTGGCACATCTGACAGGTGGTTCCGGCATGCCCGAAAGGTGATTCCGGTCTGTCCGTTAGGTGGTTCCAGCCTGCACGGCATGTGGTTCTGGTACGTCTCAGAGGTGGTTGCGCATGCCCAACAGGTGATTCCGGACTGTCCGCCACATGGTTCTGGCACGTCTGAGAGCTGGTTCCGGCATGTTCGGCAGATGATTCCGGAGTGTCCGCCAAGTGGTTCTGGCATACCCAGCAGGTGATTTTGGCGTGTCAGAGACGTGGTACCGGTGAGTCGAGCAGGTGGTTCCGGCGTGCTCAGCAGGTGGTTCAGGCGGTTCTGGCAGGTGGTATCCGTCTGTTCGGGGTGTGGTTCCAGCATCTCATCAACACGTCTCTGGCACGTCTGAGATGTGGTTCTAGCCGGCCCGACAGGTGTTTCCGCAGTGTCCGCCAAGCGGTTCTGGCGTAGTTGGCAGGTGATTTTGGCATGACTGGCAGGTGGTTCCAGCAAGCCTGGCAGGTGATTCCAAAGTGTTCACCAACTGGTTGTGGCGTAGCCGGCAGGTGATTTTTGCGTGATCGGCAGGTGGTTCTGGCGAGTCGAGCAGGTGGTTCCGGCGTGCTCGGCTGGTGCTTCCGCGGTCATTGGCACGGGGTTCTGGCATGTCTGAGAGGTGGTTCCTGCATGCCCGGCAAGTGATTCGGGAGTGTTCGCCAAGTGGTTCTGGCATAGTCGGCAGGTGATTTTGGCATGTCCGGCAGGTGGTTCAGGCGAGTTGAGCAGGTGGTTGCGACGTGCTCGGCTGGTGCTTCCGGCGTCTCCGGCACGTGTTTCTGGCACATCTGACTGGTGGTTCCGGCATGCCCAGAAGTTGATTCCGGTCTGTCCGGTAGGTGGTTCCGGCGTGCACGGCACGTGGTTCTGCTACGTCTCAGAGGTGGTTGCGCACGCCCAACAGGTGATTCCGGACTGTCCGCCACATGGATGCGGCACTTCTGAGAGGTGGTTCTGGCATGCCCGGCAGGTCATCCCAGAGAGTCCTCCAAGTGGTTCTGGCATAACAAGCAGGTGATTTTGGCGTGTCTGGCAGGTTGTTCCGTTGTGCTTGGCAGGTGGTTCAGGCTTGGCCGGCAGGTGGTTCCAGACTGTCCAGGACGTGTTTCCAGCTTCTCTGGCAGGTGGTTCTTGTACGTCTGAGAGGTGGTTCCGCCATGGCTGGCAGGTGATTCCGGACCGTCCCCTAGGTGGTTCTGGCATAGCCAGCAGTTGATATTGGCCTGTCCGGCAGGTGGTTCCAGCGAGTCGAACAGGTGGCTCCGGCGTGCTCGGCAGGTGGTTCCGGTCTGTCCGGTAGGAGATTCCGGCGTGTCCGGCACGTGCTTCCGGCACGTCTGAGAGGTGGTTCCGGCATGCGCGACAGGTGGTTTCGGAGTGTCCGCCAGGTGGTTCTGGCGTAGCCGGCAGGTGATTTTGGCGTGTCCGGCAGGTGTTTCTGGCGAGTCGAGCAGGTGGCTCCGGCATGCTCGGCAGGTGCTTCCGGCGTCTCCGGCACGTGGTTCTGGTGTGTCTGAGAGCTGGTTCCGGGCTGTCCGGCAGATGATTCCGGAGTGTCCGCCAAGTGGTTCTGGCATACCCAGCAGGTGATTTTGGCGTGTCAGTGAGGTGGTACCAGTGAGTCGAGCAGGTGGTTCCGGCGTGCTCAGCAGGTGGTTCAGGCGGTTCTGGCAGGTGGTATCCGTCTGTTCGGGGTGTGGTTCCAGCATCTCATGAACACGTTTCTGGCACGTCTGAGATGTGGTTCCAGCCGGCCCGACAGGTGTTTCCGCAGTGTCCGCCAAGCGGTTCTGGCGTAGTTGGCAGGTGATTTTGGCATGACTGGCAGGTGGTTCCAGCAAGCCTGGCAGGTGATTCCAAAGTGTTCACCAACTGGTTGTGGCGTAGCCGGCAGGTGATTTTGGCGTGTCCGGCAGGTGTTTCTGGCGAGTCGAGCAGGTGGCTCCGGCGTGCTCGGCAGGTGCTTCCGGCGTCTCCGGAACGTGTTTCTGGTGTGTCTGAGAGCTGGTTCCGGCATGTCCGGCAGATGATTCCGGAGTGTCCGCCAAGTGGTTCTGGCATACCCGGCTGGTGATTTGGGCATGTCAGGTAGGTGGTTCCGGCGAGTCGAGCAGGTGGCTCCGGAGTGCTCGGCAGGTTGTTCAGACGGGTCTGGCAGGTGTTTTCCGTCTGTTCGGGGTGTGGTTCCAGCATCTCATGCACATGGTTCTGGCACGTCTGAGATGTGGTTCCGGCCGGCCCGACAGGTGTTTCCGCAGTGTCCGCCAAGCGGTTCTGGCGTAGTTGGCAGGTGATTTTGGCATGACTGGCAGGTGGTTCCAGCAAGCCTGGCAGGTGATTCCAAAGTGTTCACCAACTGGTTGTGGCGTAGCCGGCAGGTGATTTTTGCGTGATCGGCAGGTGGTTCTGGAGAGTCGAGCAGGTGGTTCCGGCGTGCTCGGCTGGTGCTTCCGGGGTCATTGGCACGGGCTTCTGGCATGTCTGAGAGGTGGCTCCTGCATGCCCGGCAAGTGATTCCGGATTGTTCGCCAAGTGGTTCTGGCATAGTCGGCAGGTGATTTTGGCATGTCCGGCAGGTGGTTCAGGCGAGTTGAGCAGGTGGTTCCAACGTGCTTGGCAGGTGCTTCCGGCGTCTCCGGCACGTGTTTCTGGCACATCTGACAGGTGGTTCCGGCATGCCCGAAAGGTGATTCCGGTCTGTCCGGTAGGTGGTTCCAGCCTGCACGGCATGTGGTTCTCGTACGTCTCAGAGGTGGCTGCGCTTGCCCAACAGGTGATTCCGTACTGTCCGCCATATGGTTCTGGCACGTCTGAGAGGTGGTTCCGGCATGCCGGCAGGTCATACGAGAGAGTCCTCCAAGTGGTTCTGGCATAACACGCAGGTGATTTTGGCGTGTCTGGCAGGTTGTTCCGTTGTGCTCGGCAGGAGGTTCAGGCTTGGCCGGCAGGTGGTTCCAGACTGTCCAGGACGTGTTTCCAGCTTCTCCGGCAGGTGGTTCTGGCACGTCTGAGAGGTGGTTCCGCCATGGCTGGCAGGTGATCCCGGACCGTCCCCCAGGAGGTTCTGGCATAGCCAGCAGTTGATATTGGCCTGTCCGGAAATTGGTTCCAGTGAGTCGAACAGGTGGCTCCGGCGTTCTTGGCAGGTGGTTCCGGTCTGTCCGGTAGGTGTTTCCGGCGTGTCTGCCACGTGCTTCCGGCACGTCTGAGAGGTGGTTCCGGCATGCGCGGCAGGTGATTCCGTAGTGTCCGCCAGGTGGTTCTGGCATACCCGGCAGGTGATTTTGGCGTGTCCGGCAGGTGTTTCTGGCGAGTCGAGCAGGTGGCTCCGGCATGCTCGGCAGGTGCTTCCGGCGGCTCCGGAACGTGGTTCTGGTGTGTCTGAGAGCTGGTTCCGGCATGTCCGGCAGATGATTCCGGAGTGTCCGCCAAGTGTTTCTGGCATACCCGGCTGGTGATTTGGGCATGTCAGGTAGGTGGTTCCGGCGAGTCGAGCAGGTGGCTCCGGCGTGCTCGGCAGGTTGTTCAGACGGGTCTGGCAGGTGTTTTCCGTCTGTTCGGGGTGTGGTTCCAGCATCTCATGCACATGGTTCTGGCACGTCTGAGATGTGGTTCCGGCCGGCCCGACAGGTGTTTCCACAGTGTCCGCCAAGTGGTTCTGGCATAGTCGGCAGGTGATTTTGGCATGTCCGGCAGGTGGTTCAGGCGAGTTGAGCAGGTGGTTCCAACGTGCTTGGCAGGTGCTTCCGGCGTCTCCGGCACGTGTTTCTGGCACATCTGACAGGTGGTTCCGGCATGCCCGAAAGGTGATTCCGGTCTGTCCGTTAGGTGGTTCCAGCCTGCACGGCATGTGGTTCTGGTACGTCTCAGAGGTGGTTGCGCATGCCCAACAGGTGATTCCGGACTGTCCGCCACATGGTTCTGGCACGTCTGAGAGCTGGTTCCGGCATGTTCGGCAGATGATTCCGGAGTGTCCGCCAAGTGGTTCTGGCATACCCAGCAGGTGATTTTGGCGTGTCAGAGACGTGGTACCGGTGAGTCGAGCAGGTGGTTCCGGCGTGCTCAGCAGGTGGTTCAGGCGGTTCTGGCAGGTGGTATCCGTCTGTTCGGGGTGTGGTTCCAGCATCTCATCAACACGTCTCTGGCACGTCTGAGATGTGGTTCTAGCCGGCCCGACAGGTGTTTCCGCAGTGTCCGCCAAGCGGTTCTGGCGTAGTTGGCAGGTGATTTTGGCATGACTGGCAGGTGGTTCCAGCAAGCCTGGCAGGTGATTCCAAAGTGTTCACCAACTGGTTGTGGCGTAGCCGGCAGGTGATTTTTGCGTGATCGGCAGGTGGTTCTGGCGAGTCGAGCAGGTGGCTCCGGCATGCTCGGCAGGTGCTTCCGGCGTCTCCGGCACGTGGTTCTGGTGTGTCTGAGAGCTGGTTCCGGCATGTCCGGCAGATGATTCCGGAGTGTCCGCCAAGTGGTTCTGGCATACCCGGCTGGTGATTTGTGCATGTCAGGTAAGAGGTTCTGGCTAGTCGAGCAGGTGGCTCCGGCGTGCTCGCCAGGTTGTTCAGACGTGTCTGGCAGGTGTTTTCCGTCTGTTCGGGCTGTGGTTCCAGCATCACATGCACATGGTTCTGGCACGTCTGAGATGTGGTTCCGGCCGGCCCGACAGGTGTTTCCACAATGTCCGCCAAGTGGTACTGGCGTAGTTGGCAGGTGATTTTGGCATGACCGGCAGGTGGTTCCAGCAAGCCCGGCAGGTGATTCCGAACTGTCCGCCACGTGCTTCTGGCACGTCTGAGAGGTGGTTCCAACATGCCCGGCAGGTCATTTCGGAGAGTCGTCCAAGTGGTTCTGGCGTAGCCCGCAGGTGATTTTGGCGTGTCCGGCAGGTGGTTCCGCCGTGCTCGGCAGGTGGTTCAGGCATGGCCGTCACGTGCTTCCAGTCTGTCCAGGACGTGTTTCCAGCTTCTCCGGCAGGTGGTTCTGGTACGTCTGAGAGGTGGTTCCGGCATGCCCGACAGGTGATTCCGGAGTGTTCGCCAAGTGGTTCTGGCGTAGCCGGCAGGTGATTTTGCATGTCCGGCGGTGGTTCCGGCGATTCGAGCCGGTGGTTCCGGCGTGTCCGGCAGGTGGTTCCGGTCTGTCCGGTAGGTGGTTCTGGCGTGTCCGGCACGAGGTTCTGGCACGTCTGAGAGGTGGTTCTGGCATGCCCAACAGGTGATTCCGGAGTGTCCGCCACGTGGTTCTGGCGTACCCGGCAGGTGATTTTGGCGTGTCTGGCAGTTGTGTTTTGCAAGTCGAGCATGTGGCTCAGGCATGCTCAGCAGGTGCTTCCGGCGTGTCCGGCACGTGGTTCTGGTGTTTCTGAGAGCTGGTTCTGGCATGTCCGGCAGATGATTCCGGAGTGTCCACCAAGTGGCTCTGGCATACCCGGCAGGTGATTTTGGTGTGTCAGGTAGGTGGTTCCAGCGAGCCGAGTAGGTGGTTCCGGCGTGCTCGGCAGGTGGTTCAGGCGGGTCTGGCAGGTGGTTTCGGTGTGTTCGAGGTGTGGTTCCGGCATCTCAGGCTCATGGTTCTGGCACGTCTGAGAGCTGGTTCCGGCCGGCCCGATAGGTGTTTCCATGGTGTTCGCCAAGTGGTTCTGGCATAGCTGGCAGGTGATGTTGGCGTGACCGGCAGGTGGTTCCAGCCAGCCCGGCAGGTGATTCCGAAGTGTTCACCAAATGGTTGTGGTGTAGCCGGCAGGTGATTTTGGCTTGTCCAGCAGGTGGTTTTGGCGAGTCGAGCTGGTGGTTCTGGCGTGCTCGGCAGGTGGTTCCGGTGTCATTGGCATGTGGTTCCGGCATGTCTGAGAGGTGGTTCCGCCATGCCCGGCAGGTGATTCCTGAGTGTTCGCCAAGTGGTTCTGGCGTAGCCGGCTTGTGATTTTGCATGTCCGGCAATGGATCCGGCAAGTAAAGCCGGTGGTTCCCGCGTGTCCGGCAGAAAGTTCCCGTCTGTCCAGCAGGTGGTTCTGGGGTGTCCGGCAAGAGGTTCTGGCACGTCTGAGAGGTTGTGTCGGCATGCCCTTCACGTGATTCCGGCTTGTCCGCCAAGTGGTTCTGGTGTAGCGGGCAGGTGATTTTGGCGTGTCCGGCAGGTGGGACCAGTGAGTCAAGAAGGTGGTTCCGGCGAGTGTTTCCTGTGCTTCCGGTCTGTCCGGGTGATGGTTCCGGCCTGTCCGGCACGTGCTTCTGGCACTTCGGAGAGGTTGTGCTGGCATGCCCGGCAGGTGATTCTGGAGTGTCTGCCGAGTGGTTGTGGCGTAGCCGGCAGGTGATTTTGGCGTGTCCAGCAGATGGTTCCGGCGAGCTCGGCAGGTGGTACCGGCCTGTCCGGAACATGGTTTTGGCACGTCTGAGAGCTGGTTCTGGCATGTCCTTCAGATGATTCCGGAATGTCCACCAAGTGGTTCTGGCATACCCGGCAGGTGATTTTGGCGTGTCAGGTAGGTGGTTCCTGCGAGTCGAGCAGGTGGTTCCGGTGTGCTCGGCAGGTGGTTCAGGCGGGTCTGGCAGGTGGTTTCGGACTGTTCGGGGTGTGGTTCCGGCATCTCAGGCACATGGTTCTGACACGTCTGAGAGGTGGTTCCGGCCGGCCCGACAGGTGTTTCCGGAGCGTCCGCCCAGTGGTTCTGGCGGAGCTGGCAGGTAATGTTGGCGTGACCGGCAGTTGGTTCCAGCAAGCCCGGCAGGTGATTCCGGAGTGTCTGCCGAGTGGTTGTGGCGTACCCGGCAGGTTTTTTTGGTGTGTCCAGCAGGTCGTCCCGGCTAGCTCGGCAGGTGGTACCGGCGTGTCCGGAACATGGTTCTGGCACGTCTGAGAGATGGTTCCGGCATGCCCGGCAGGTGATTCCGGAGTGTCCGGCATGTGGTTCTGGCACCTCTGAGAGGTGGTTCCGGAATGCCTGACATGTGATTCCGGAGTGTCTGCCGAGTGGTTCTGGCGTAGCCGGCAGGTGATTTTGGCGTGTCCAGCAGGTGGTTCAGGCGAGCTCGGCAGGTGGTACCGGCGTGTCCGGAACATGGTTTTGGCACATCTGAGAGATGGTTCTGGCATGCCTGGCAGGTGATTCCGGAGTGTCCGGCGTGTGGTTCTGGCACCTCTGAGAGGTGGTTCCGGAATGCCTGACATGTGATTCCGGAGTGTCTGCCGAGTGGTTCTGGCGTAGCCGGCAGGGTATTTTGACGTGTCCAGCAGGTGGTTCTGGGGAGTGGTGCAGGTGGTTCCGGCATACTCGGCAGGTGGTTGCGGCGTGTCTGGCACATGGTTCTGGCACGTCTGAGAGGTGGTTCCTGCATGCCCGGCAGTTGATCCCGGAGAGTCCTCCAAGTGGTTCTGGTGTACCCTGCAGGTGTTTCTGATGTGTCCGGCAGGTGGCTCTGCTGAGTCGAGGAGGTGGTTCCAGCGTGCTCGGCAGGTGATTGCGGCAGGTCCGGCAGGTGTTTGCCGTCTGTCCATGACGTGGTTCCGGCATGCCCGCAAGGTGATTCTGGAGTGTCCACCAAGTGGTTTTGGCGTAGCCGGCATATGATTTTGGACTGTGAGGCAGGTGGTTCCGGCATGTCCAGCAGGTGGTTCCGGCGAGCTCGGCAGGTGCTTCTGCTCTCATCGGCACGTGTTGTGGCACGTCAGAGAGATGGTTCCGGCACGCCCGGCAGGTGATTCCGGAGTGTCCGGCATGTGGTTCTGGCACCTCTGAGAGGTGGTTCCGGAATGCCTGACATGTGATTCCGGAGTGTCTGCCGAGTGGTTCTTGCATAGCCGACAGCTGATTTTGGCGTGTCAAGTAGGTGGTTCTGGGGAGTGGATCAGCTGGTTCCGGCATACTCGGCAGGTGGTACCGGCGTGTCCGGAACATGGTTCTGGCAAGTCTAAGATGTGGTTCCGGCATGCCCGGCAGGTGATTCCGGAGTGTTCGCCAAGTGGGTCTGGCGGAGCCGGCAGGTGATTTTGCATGTCCGGCGGCGGTTCCGGCGAGTCGAGCCGGTGGTTCCGGCGAGTCCGGCAGGTGGTTCCGGACTGTCCGGCAGGTGGTTCTGGCGTTTCCGGCACGAGGTTCTGGCACGTCTGAGAGGTGGTTCCGGCATGCCCGACAGGTGATTCCGGAGTGTCCGCCACGTGGTTCTGGCGTACCCGGCAGGTGATTTTGGCGTGTCTGGCAGGTGTGTTTTGCAAGTCGAGCATGTGGCTCAGGCATGCTCAGCAGGTGCTTCCGGCGTGTCCGGCTCGTGGTTCTGGTGTGTCTGAGAGCTGGTTCTGGCATGTCCGGCAGATGGTTCCGGAGTGTCCACCAAGTGGCTCTGGCATACCCGGCAGGTGATTTTGGCGTGTCAGGTAGGTGGTTCCGGCGAGTCGAGCTGGTGGTTCTGGCGTGCTCGGCAGGTGCTTCCGGTGTCTTGGCATGTGGTTCCGGCATGTCTGAGAGGTGGTTCCGCCATGCCCGGCAGGTGATTCCCGAGTGTTCGCCAAGTGGTTCTGGCGTAGCCGGCAGGTGATTTTGCATGTCCGGCAATGGTTCCGGCGAGTCGAGCCGGTGGTCCCGGCGTGTCCGGCAGGTGGTTCCGGTTTGTCCGGCAGGTGGTTCTGGCGTGTCCGGCACGAGGTTCTGGCACGTCTGAGAGGTGGTTCCGGCATGCCCAACAGGTGATTCCGGAGTGTCCGCCACGTGGTTCTGGCGTACCCGGCAGGTCATTTTGGCGTGTCTGGCAGGTGTGTTTTGCAAGTCGAGCATGTGGCTCAGGCATGCTCAGCAGGTGCTTCCGGCGTCTCCGGCACGTGGTTCTGGTGTGTCTGAGAGCTGGTTCTGGCATGTCCGGCAGATGATTCCGGAGTGTCCACCAAGTGGTTCTGGCATACCCGCCAGGTGATTTTGGCGTGTCAGGTAAGTGGTTCCTGCGAGTCGAGTAGCAGGTTCCGGTGTGCTCGGCAGGTGGTTCTGGTGTGTCTGGCAGGTGGTTTCGGTCTGTTCGGGGTGTGGTTCCGGCATCTCAGGCACATGGTTCTGGCACGTCTGAGAGGTGGTTCCAGCCGGCCCGACAGGTGTTTCCGGAGCGTCCGCAAAGTGGTTCTGGCGTAGCTGGCAAGTGATGTTGGCGTGACCGGTAGGTGGTTCCAGCAAGCCCGGCAGGTGATTCTGGAGTGTCTGCCGTGTGGTTCTGGCATAGCCGGCAGGTGATTTTGGAGTGTCCAGCAGGTGGTTCCGGCGAGCTCGGCAGGTGGTACCGGCGTGTCCAGAACATGGTTCTGGCACGTCTGAGAGATGGTTCCGGCATGCCCGGCAGGTGATTCCGGAGTGTCCAGCATGTGGTTCTGGCACCTCTGAGAGGTGGTTCCGGCATGCCCGGCAGGTGGTTCCGCAGTGTCTGCCGAGTGGTTCTGGCGTAGCCTGAAGGTGATTTTGCATGTCCGGCGGTGGTTCTGGGGAGTGGAGCAGGTGGTTCGTGCATACTCGGCAGGTGGTTCCGGCGTGTCCGGCACATGGATCTGGCACGTCTGAGAGGTGGTTCCGGCATGCCAGACAGGTAATTCAGGAGTGTTCGCCACGTGGTTCTGGCGTACCCGGCAGGTGATTCTGGCGTGTCTGGCAGGAGTTTCTTGCAAGTCGAGCATGTGTCTCAGGCATGCTCAGCAGGTGCTTCCGGCATGTCCGGCACGTGGTTCTGGTGTGTCTGAGAGCTGGTTCTGGCGTGTCTGGCAGATGATTCCGGAGTGTCCACCAAGTGGCTCTGGCATACCCGGCAGGTGATTTTGGCGTGTAAGGTAGGTGGTTCCAGCGAGTCGAGTAGGTGGTTCCGGCGTGCTCGGCAGGTGGTTCAGGCGTGTCTGGCAGGTGGTTTCGGTCTGTTCGGGGTGTGGTTCCGGCTTCTCAGGCACATGGTTCTGGCACGTCTGAGAGGTGGTTCCGGCCGGCACGACAGGTGTTTCCATGGTGTTCGCCGAGTGGTTCTGGCATAGCTGGCAGGTGATGTTGGCGTGACCGGCAGGTGGTTCCAGCCAGCCCGGCAGGTGATTCCGGAGTGTCCGGCATGTGGTTCTGGCACCTCTGAGAGGTGGTTCCGGCATGCCCGGCAGGTGATTCCGGACTGTTCGCCACGTGGTTCTGGCGTAGCCGGCAGGTGATTTTGCATGTCCGGCGGTGGTTCCGGCGAGTCGAGCCGGTGGTCCCGGCGTGTCCTGCAGGAAGTTCCCGTCTGTCCAGCAGATGGTTCTGGGGTGTCCGGCAAGAGGTTCTGGCACGTCTGAGAGGTTGTGTCGGCATGCCCTTCAGGTGATTCCGGCTTGTCCGCCAAGTGGTTCTGGTGTAGCGGGCAGGTGATTTTGGCGTGTCCGGCAGGTCGGACCAGTGAGTCAAGAAGGTGGTTCCGGCGAGTGTTTCCTGTGCTTCCGGTCTGTCCGGGAGATGGTTCCGGCCTGTCCGGCACGTGCTTCTGGCACTTCGGAGAGGTTGTGCTGGCATGCCCGGCAGGTGATTCTGGAGTGTCTGCCTAGTGGTTGTTGCGTAGCCGGCAGGTGATTTTGGCGTGTCCAGCAGATGGTTCCGGCGAGCTCGGCAGGTGGTACCGGCGTGTCCGGAACATGGTTTTGGCACGTCTGAGAGCTGGTTCTGGCATGTCCGGCAGATGATTCCGGAATGTCCACCAAGTGGTTCTGGCATACCCGGCAGGTGATTTTGGCGTGTCAGGTAGGTGGTTCCTGCGAGTCGAGTAGGTGGTTCCGGTGTGCTCGGCAGGTGATTCACGCGGGTCTGGCATGTGGTTTCGGACTGTTCGGGGTGTGGTTCCGGCATCTCAGGCACATGGTTCTGGCACGTCTGAGAGGTGGTTCCGGCCGGCCCGACAGGTGTTTCCGGAGCGTCCGCCCAGTGGTTCTGGCGGAGCTGGCAGGTAATGTTGGCGTGACCGGCAGGTGGTTCCAGCAAGCCCGGCAGGTGATTCCGGAGTGTCTGCCGAGTGGTTGTGGCGTACCCGGCAGTTTTTTTTGGTTGTGTCCAGCAGGTCGTCCCGGCGAGCTCGGCGGGTGGTACCGGCGTGTCCGGAACATGGTTCTGGCACGCCTGAGAGATGGTTCCGGCATGCCCGGCAGGTCATTCCGGAGTGTCCAGCATGTGGTTCTGGCACCTCTGAGAGGTGGTTCCGGAATGCCTGACATGTGATTCCGGAGTGTCTGCCGAGTGGTTCTGGCGTAGCCGGCAGGTGATTTTGGCGTGTCCAGCAGGTGGTTCTGGCGAGCTCGGCAGGTGGTACTGGCGTGTCCGGAACATGGTTTTGGCACATCTGAGAGATGGTTCTGGCATGCCTGGCAGGTGATTCCGGAGTGTCCGTCATGTGGTTCTGGCACCTCTGAGAGGTGGTTCCGGAATGCCTGACATGTGATTCCGGAGTGTCTGCCGAGTGGTTCTGGCGTAGCCGGCAGGTGATTTTGGCGTGTCCAGCAGGTGATTTTGGCGTGTCCGGCAGGTGGGACCGGTGAGTCAAGCAGGTGGTTCCGGCGAGTGTTTCCTGTTTTTCCGGTCTGTCCGGGAAATGGTTCCGGCCTGTCCGGCACGTGCTTCTGGCACTTCGGAGAGGTTGTGCTGGCATGCCCAGCAGGTGATTCCGGAGTGTCCTACAAGTGGTTGTGGCGTAGCCGGCTGGTGATTCTGGCGTGTCCGGCAGGTGGTTCTGGCGAGTCAAGCAGGTTGTCCCGGCGTGTCCGGCAGGTGGTTCCGGTCTGTCCTGGAGGTGGTTCCGGAGTGTCTGCAGAGTGGTTCTGGTGTAGCCGGCAGGTGATTTTGGCGTGTCCAGCAGGTGGTTCTGGGGAGTGGAGCAGGTGGTTCCGGCATACTCGGCAGGTGGTTGCGGCGTGTCCGGCACATGGTTCTGGCACGTCTGAGAGGTGGTTCCGGCATGCCCGGCAGGTGATCCCGGAGATTCCTCCAAGTGGTTCTGGTGTACCCCGCAGGTGTTTCTGATGTGTCCGGCAGGTGGCTCTGGTGAGTCGATCAGGTGGTTCCGGCGTGCTCGGCAGGTGGTTCCGGCAGGTCCGGCAGGTGTTTGCCGTCTGTCCATGACGTGGTTCCGGCATGCCCGCAAGGTGATTCTGGAGTGTCCACCAAGTGGTTTTGGCGTAGCCGGCATATGATGTTGGCCTCTGAGTCAGGTGGTTCCGGCATGTCCAGCAGCTGGTTCCGGCGAGCTCGGCAGGTGCTTCTGGTCTCTTCAGCACGTGGTTGTGGCACGTCTGAGAGATGGTTCCGGCATGCCCGACAGGTGATTCCGGAGTGTCCGCCACGTGGTTCTGGCGTACCCGGCAGGTGATTATGGTGTGTCTGGCAGGTGTGTTTTGCAAGTCGAGCATGTGGCTCAGGCATGCTCAGCAGGTGCTTCCGGCGTGTCCGTCTCGTGGTTCTGGTGTGTCTGAGAGCTGGTTCTGGCATGTCCGGCAGATGATTCCGGAATGTCCACCAAGTGGTTCTGGCATACCCGGCAGGTGATTTTGGCGTGTCAGGTAGGTGGTTCCTGCGAGTCGAGTAGGTGGTTCCGGTGTGCTCGGCAGGTGGTTCAGGCGGGTCTGGCAGGTGGTTTCGGACTGTTCGGGTTGTGGTTCCGGCATCTCAGGCACATGGTTCTGGCACGTCTGAGAGGTGGTTCCGGCCGGCCCGACAGGTGTTTCCGGAGCGTCCGCACAGTGGTTCTGGCGGAGCTGGCAGGTAATGTTGGCGTGACCGGCAGGTGGTTCCAGCAAGCCCGGCAGGTGATTCCGGAGTGTCTGCCGAGTGGTTGTGGCGTACCCGGCAGGTTTTTTTGGCGTGTCCAGCAGGTCGTCCCGGCGAGCTTGGCAGGTGGTACCGGCGTGTCCGGAACATGGTTCTGGCACGTCTGAGAGATGGTTCCGGCATGCCCGGCAGGTCATTCCAGAGTGTCCGGCATGTGGTTCTGGCACCTCTGAGAGGTGGTTCCGGAATGCCTGACATGTGATTCCGGAGTGTCTGCCGAGTGGTTCTGGTGTAGCCGGCGGTTGATTTTGGCCTGTCCAGCAGGTGGTTCCGGCGAGCTCGGCAGGTGGTACCGGCGTGTCCGGGACATGGTTCTGGTACGTCTGAGAGATGGTTCCGGCATGCCCGGCAGGTCATTCCTGAGTGTCCGGCATGTGGTTCTGGCACCTCTGAGAGGTGGTTCCGGCATGTCCAGCAGATGATTCCGGAGTGTCCACCAAGTGGCTCTGGCATACCCGGCAGGTGATTTTGGCGTGTCCAGCAGGTGGTTCTGGGGAGTGGAGCAGGTGGTTCCGCCATACTCGGCAGGTGGTACCGGCGTGTCCGGAACATGGTTCTGGCAAGTCTGAGAGGTGGTCCCGGCATGCCCGGCAGGTGATTCAGGAGTGTTCGCCAAGTGGTTCTGGCGTAGCCGGCAGGTGATTTTGCATGTCCGGCGGTGGTTCCGGCGAGTCGAGCCAGTGGTTCCAGCGTGTCCCGCAGGTGGTTCCGGTCTGTCCGGCAGGTGGTTCTGGCGTGTCCAGCACGAGGTTCTGGCACGTCTGAGAGGTGGTTCCGGCATGCCCGACAGGTGATTCCGGAGTGTCCGCCACGTGGTTCTGGCGTACCCGGCAGGTGATTTTGGCGTGTCTGGCAGGTGTGTTTTGCAAGTCGAGCATGTGGCTCAGGCATGCTCAGCAGGTGCTTCCGGCGTGTCCGGCACGTGGTTCTGGTGTGTCTCAGAGCTGGTTCTGGCATGTCCAGCAGATGATTCCGGAGTGTCCACCACGTGGTTCTGGCATAGCCGGCAGGTGATTTTGGCGTGTCCAGCAGGTGGTTCCGGCGAGCTCGGCAGCTGGTACCGGCGTGTCCGGAACATGGTTCTGACACGTCTGAGAGACGGTTCCGGCACGCCCGGCAGGTGATTCCGGAGTGTCCAGCATGTGGTTCTGGCACCTCTGAGAGGTGGTTCCGGCATGCCCGGCAGGTGGTTCTGGAGTGTCTGCCGAGTGGTTCTGTCGTAGCCGGCAGGTGATTCTGGCGTGTCCAGCAGGTGGTTCTGGGGAGTGGATCAGGTGGTTCCGGCATACTCGGCAGGTGGTACCGGCGTGTCCGGAACATGGTTCTGGCAAGTCTGAGAGGTGGTTCTGGCATGCCCCACAGGTGATTCCGGAGTGTTCGCCACGTTGTTCTGACGTACCCGGCAGGTGATTTTGGCGTGTCTGACAGGTGTTTCTTGCAAGTCGTGCACGTGGCTCTGGCATGCTCAGCAGGTGCTTCCGGCGTGTCCGGCACGTGGTTCTGGTGTGTCTGGGAGCTGGTTCTGGCATGTCCGGCGGATGATTCCGGAGTGTCCAACAAGTGGTTCTGGCATACCCGGCAGGTGATTTTGGCGTGTCAGGTATGTGGTTCCTGCGAGTCGAGTAGGTGGTTCCGGTGTGCTCGGCAGGTGGTTCAGGCGGGTCTGGTAGGTGGTTTCGGACTGTTCGGGGTGTGGTTCCGTCATCTCAGGCACATGGTTCTGGCACGTCTGAGAGCTGGTTCCGGCCGGCCCGACAGGTGTTTCCGGAGCGTCCGCACAGTGGTTCTGGCGTAGCTGGCAGGTGATGTTGGCGTGACCGGCAGGTGGATCCAGCAAGCCAGGCAGGTGATTTCGGAGTGTCCGGCATGTGGTTCTGGCACCTCTGATAGGTGGTTCCAGCATGCCCGGCAGGTGATCCCGGAGAGTCCTCCAAGTGGTTCTGGCGTACCCCGCAGGTGTTTCTGATGTTTCCGGCAGGTGGCTCTTTGGAGTCGAGCATGTGGTTCCGGCGTGCTCGGCAGGTGGTTCCGGCGGGTCCGGCAGGTGTTTGCCGTCTGTCCATGACGTGGTTCCGGCATGCCAGCCAGGTGATTCTGGAGTGTCCACCAAGTGGTTTTGGCGTAGCCAGCATATGGTTTTGGCCTGTGAGGCCGGTGGTTCCGGCATGTCCAGCAGGTGGTTCCGGCGAGCTCGGCAGTTGCTTCTGGTCTCTTCGGCACGTGGTTGTGGCACGTCTGAGAGATGGTTCCGGCACGCCTGGCAGGTGATTCCGGAATGTCCGGCATGTGGTTCTGGCACCTCTGAGAGGTGGTTCCGGCATGCCCGGCAGGTGATTCCGGAGTCTCCGGCATGTGGTTCTGGCACCTCTGAGAGGTGGTTCCGGCATGCCCGGCAGGTGATTCCGGAGTCTCCGGCATGTGGTTCTGGAACCTCTGAGAGGTGGTTCCGGAATGCCTGAGATGTGATTCCGGAGTTTCTTCCAAGTGGTTCTGGCGTAGCCAGCAGGTGATTTTGGCGTGTCCACCAGGTGGTTGCGGCGAGCTCGGCAGGTGGTACCGGCGTGTCCGGAAGATGGTTCTGGCACGTCTGAGAGATGGTTCCGGCATGCCCGGCAGGTGATTCCGGAGTGTCCGGCATGTGGTTCTGTCACCTCTGAGAGGTGGTTCCGGCATGCCCGGCAGGTGGTTCCGGAGTGTCTGCCGAGTGGCTCTGGCGTAGCCGGCAGGTGATTTTGGCGTGTCCAGCAGGTGGTTCTGGGGAGTGGAGCAGGTTGTTCCGGCTTACTCGGCAGGTGTTCCGGCGTGTCCGGGACATGGTTCTGGCATGTCTGAGAGGTGGTTCCGGCATGCCCGACAGGTGATTCCGGAGTGTCCGCCACGTGGTTCTGGCGTACCTGGCAGGTGATTTTGGCGTGTCCAGCAGGTGGTTCTGGGGAGTGGAGCAGGTTGTTCCGGCTTACTCGGCAGGTGTTCCGGCGTGTCCGGGACATGGTTTTGGCACGTCTGTGAGATGGTTCTGGCATGCCCGGCAGGTGATTCCGGAGTGTCCGGCATGTGGTTCTGGCACCTCTGAGAGGTGGTTCTGGAATGCCTGACATGTGATTCCGGAGTGTCTGCCGAGTGGTTGTGGCGTACCCGGCAGGTGATTTTGGCGTGTCCAGCAGGTGGTTCTGGCAAGCTCGGCGGGTGGTACCGGCGTGTCCAGAACATGTTTCTGGCACGTCTGAGAGATGGTTCCGGCATGCCCGGCAGGTGATTCCGGAGTGTCCGGCATGTGGTTCTGGCACCTCTGAGAGGTGGTTCCGCAATGCCTGACATGTGATTCCGGAGTGTTTGCCGAGTAGTTCTGGCGTAGCCGGCAGGTGATTCTGGCGTGTCCAGCAGGTGGTTCTGGGGAGTGGATCAGGTGGTTCCGGCATACTCGGCAGGTGGTACCGGCGTGTCCGGAACATGGTTCTGGCAAGTCTGAGAGGTGGTTCCGGCATGCCCAGCAGGTGATTCCGGAGTGTTCACCAAGTGGTTCTGGCGTAGCCGGCAGGTGATTTTGCATGTCTGGCGGTGGTTCCGGCGAGTCGAACAGGTGTCTCCAGCATGCTGGGCATGTGCTTCCGGGGTCTCTGGCACGAGGTTCTGGCACGTCTGAGATGTGGTTCCGGCCGGCCCGACAGGTGTTTGGGCAGTGTCCGCCAAGCGGTTCTGGCGTAGTTGGCAGGTGATTTTGGCATGACCGGCAGGTGTTTCCAGCAAGCCCGGCCCGTGATTCCAAAGTGTTCACCAACTGGCTGTGGCGCAGCCGGCAGGTGATTTTTGCGTGTCCGGCAGGTGGTTCTGGCGAGTCGAGCAGGTGGTTCCGGTGTGCTCGGCAGGTGCTTCCGGGGTCATTGGCATGTGGTCCTGGCATGCCTGAGAGGTGGTTCTCGCATGCCCGGCCGGTGATTCCGGAGTGTTCGCCAAGTGGTTCTGGCGTAGCCGGCAGGTGATTTTACATGTCCGGCGGTGGTTCCGGAGGGTCGAGCCGGTGGTTCCGGTATGCTCGACAGTTGGTTCAGGCAGGTCCGGCAGGTGGTTCCGGTGTGTCCGGGAGGTGGTTCCGGCATGTCTGGCACGTGGTTCCGGCATGTCTGAGAGGTGGTTCTATCATGCCCGGCAGGTGATTCCAGAGAGTCCACCAACTCGTTGTGGAGTAGCCGGCAGGTGATTTTGGCGTGTCCGGCAGGTTGTTCTGGTGAGTCGAGCAGGTGTTCCGGCGTGCTCAGCAGGTGCTTCCGGGGTCATTGGCACATGGTTCTGGCCTGTGTGAGAGGTGGTTCCGGCATGCGCGACAGGTGATTCCGGCGTGTCTGGCAGGTGCTTCTGGTCTGTCCGGGAGCTGGTTCCAGCATGGCCGGCACGTGGTTCTGACACGTCTGTGACGTGCTTCAGGCGTGCCCGGCAGGTGATTCCTTGGTGTCCGCCAAGTGGTTCTGGTGTCACCGGCAGGTTATTTTGGTGTGTCCGGCAGGTCTTTCCTGCTTTTTGGGCTCGTGGCTCTGGCTTGTAAGACAGATGCTTGTGGCATTTCTGGCCCCCGTTCTTTCATACTCCTCAGCTGGTTTCAGTGTTTCTGGCTCCTGTTTGTGGCATATCCGACAGGTGTTTACAATGTGTCTGGCATGTCGTTGTGCTATGTTTGGAATCTGGTTCCGTCATGTCATTGTGTGTGGCTGGCATGTTGAAGAGATGGTTCTGCAGTGTCAGAATCGCTGTTCCAATGTGTCCGGCAGGTGGTTACAGGTGGTTCTGGCATGCAACGTGCGTGCTTCTGGTATGCCTGTTGGGTCATACTGGCATGAAAGCGTGGCCCTTTGAGAGTGTGTGGAGGGTGTTTTTGGCATGTCTCCCGGGGTTTTCTGGCACATAAGGGGCATGATTCCTTTTTATACGTCAGGTGAGTTTGTTCTCAGCTTCCTCAAGAGATGGAAGGAAGATGGTCTGTGGCTTGTGGCCCCTTGAGGGGTAGAGCCAATGCATTGTGCATTCCAATCTAGAGCAATGGAGGGCATGGCTGAGAGCAAAAGGGTCTTTCTGACATAGCTGCATTCTGACACTCTCTCCACCAGTGCACAATGGTGTTTGGAAAAAGGCTTACAGTCTATCGCCTCCTGAGCAGGTGGATGCTAAATCATTTGGGACTCAGCCCAGTTGCTTCAGGGGAAGATGTAGGCATTTCGTATGAGCAAGGTTGGCAAGGGAGAACTGCGGCAGAAGCACAAGTCCTAAAGCGGCGAGTTAAGCGCTGGGAAGAAATGGCGTTTGAGCTGCCTTTGTATGAGAGTTTCCTCGTATGCTGTACAGCACTGTGGAAAGCGAGTTCTTTCTCAGCTTCCTAAAGAGCTGGAGGCAAGACAGTTTATGGCTTGTCTCCCATTGAAGGATGGAGGCAGTGCTTTGTGCCTTCCACCTCTGGAGCAACGGAGGGCATGGCTGAGAGCAAAGGGCCCTTTCTGACATAGGTGCATTCTGACACTCTCTGCACCAGAGCACAATTGCGGTTTGTAAAAAGCCTATTGTCTGCTCCTGCTAAGCATGTGGAAGCACAATCATCTGGGCCTCGTGCCCGTTGCTGAAGGGGAAGATGTAGGCATTTCGTCTGAGCCGGGTTGCCAAGGTGGAAATGTGCAGGATGCAGATGTCCCAGACTGGCGAGTGAAGTGCTGAAGGAAATGACGTTCAGCCTCCTTTGTATGAGATGTTCCCAGGACGCTGTAAGGGCACTGTGGAAATGGAGTTTTTCTCAGCTTCCTAAAGTGCTGGAAGCAGGACAAGATGTGGTTTGTCTCCCATTGAGGGGTGGATCCAGAGCCAGTGCCTTGTGCCTTCCACCTCTAGAGCAATGAAGGGCACGGCTGTGAGCAAAGGGGCCTTTCTGACATAGCTTCTTTATGAAAATCTCTCCAGCAGTGCACATTGGTGGTTGGAAAAAGGCGTGCAGTCTATCGCCTCCTAAGCACGTGGACGCTCAATCATTTGGGACTCAGCCCAGTTGCTTCAGGGGAAGGTGTAGCCATTTCGTCTGAGCCGGGTTGGCAAGGTGGAATTGCGGCAGAAGCAGAAGTCCTAAAGCTTCGAGTTAAGCACTGGGAAGAAATGGCGTTTGAGCTGCCTTTGCATGAGAGGTTCCTGGTATTCTGTAACAGGACTGTGGAAAGCGAGTTGTTCGTCAGCTTCCTAAAGAGCTGGAGGCAAGACAATTTATGGCTTGTCTCCCATTGAAGGATGGAGGCAGTGCTTTGTGCCTTCCACCTGCAGAGCAATGGAGGGCACGGCTGAGAGCCAAGGGGGCTTTCTGCCATAGGTGCTTTCTGATACCCTTCAGGTGTGGTGCCAGTGCCTTGTGCCTCCTACCATGGGAGGAATGGAGGGCACGGCCGAGACTAAAGGGCCTTTCTGACATTGGTGCTTTCTGACACTACCCCAACCACTGCTCATGGGCGGTTGGTTAAAAGCCTATTGTCTGTCTCCTCCTCAGCATGTGGAACCACAATCATCCGGGCCTCGTCCCCATTGCTCAAGGGGCAGATGTAGGCATTTCGTCTGAGCCGGGTGGGCAAGGTGGAAATGCGGCAGAAGCGGATGTTGCAGATTGGCGAGTTAAGGGCTGAAAAGACACGGCGTTCAGGTGCCTTTGTATGAGATGTTCCCAGGATGCTGCAAGAGCACTGTGGAATGCGAGTGCTTTCCCAGCTTCCTAAAGAGCTGGAAGCAGGACAGTTTATGACTTGTCTCCAATTGAAGGATGGAGGCAGTGCTTTGTTCCTTGCACCTCTAGAGCAATGGAGGGCACGGCTGCCTGCAAAGGGGTCTTGCTGACACAGCTGCTTTCGGACACTCTGTCCACCAGTGCACAATGGTGGTTGGAAAAAGGCATACAGTCTATCGCCTCCTAAGCACGTGGACGCTCAATCATTTGGGACTCAGCCCAGTTGCTTCAGGGGAAGATGTAGTCATTTCGTCTGAGCCGGGTTGGCAAGGTGGAATTGCAGCAGAAGTCCTAAAGTGGCAAGTTAAGCGCTGGGAAGAAATGGCATTTGAGCTGCCTTTGTATGAGAGTTTCCTCGTATGCTGTAACAGCACTGTGGAAAGCGAGTTCTTTCTCAGCTTCCTAGAGAGCTGGAAGCAAGACATTTTATGGCTTGTCTCCCATTGAAGGATGGAGGCAGTGCTTTGTGCCTTCCACCTCTAGAGCAATGGAGGGCACGGCTGAGAGTAAAGTAAAGGGGTCTTTCTGCCATTGGTGCTTTCTGACACTCTCCCAACCATTGCACTTGGTGGTTAGTTAAAAGCCTGTTGTCTCTCTCCTCCTCAGCATGTGGAACCACAATCATCCGGGCCTCGTCCCAATTGCTCAAGGGGAAGATGTAGGCATTTCGTCTGAGCCGGGTTGGCAAGGTGGAAATGTGCAGCATGCAGATGTTCCAGACCGCCGAGTGAAGTGCTGGAAATAAACGGCGTTCAGCCTCCTTTGTATGAGATGTTCCCAGGACGCTGTAAGAGCACTGTGGAAAGGGAGTTTTTTCTCAGCTTCCTAAAGAGCTGGAAGCAGGACAAGATGTGGTTTGTCTCCCATTGAGGGGTGGATCCAGAGCCAGTGCCTTGTGCCTTCCACCTCCAGAGCAATGGAGAGCACGGCTGAGTGCAAATGGGCCTTTCTGACATAGCTGCTTTCCGACACTCTCTCCAGCAGTGCAAAATGGTGGTTGGAGAAAGGCGTGCATTCTATCGCCTCCTAAGCACGTGGACGCTCAATCATATGGGACTCCGCCCAGTTGCTTCCGCGGAAGATGTAGGCATTTCGTCTGAGCCGGGTTGGCAAGGTGGTGCTGGGTTGCTGCAGAAGCAGAAGTCCTAAAGCGGCGAGTTAAGGGCTGGGAATAAATGGCGTTTGAGCTGCCTTTGTATGAGAGGTTCCTGGTATGCTGTCACAGGACTGTGGAAAGCGAGTTGTTTGTCAGCTTCCTAAAGAGCTGGAGGGAAGACAGTTTATGGCTTGTCTCCCATTGAAGGACGGAGGCAGTGCTTTGAGCCTTCCACCTGCAGAGCAAGGGAGGACACGGCAGAGAGCAAAGGGGACTTTCTGTCATAGGTGCTTTCTGATACCCTTCAGGGGTGGTGCCAGTGCCTTGTGCCTCCTGCCTCTAGAGGAATGGAGGGCACGGCCCAGAGTAAAGGGCCTTTCTGACATTGGTGCTTTCTGACACTCCCCCAATCATTGCTCAAGGGCGGTTGGTTAAAAGCTTATTGTCTGTCTCCTCCTCAGCATGTGGAACCACAATCATCCGGGCCTCGTCCCCATTGCTCAAGGGGAAGATGTAGGCATTTCGTCTGAGCCGGGTAGGCAAGGTGGAAATGCGGCAGAAGCGGATGTTGCAGATTGGCGAGTTAAGGGCTGAAAAGACACGGCGTTCAGGTGCCTTTGTATGAGATGTTCCCAGGATGCTGTAACAGCACTGTTGAATGCGAGTGCTTTCCCAGCTTCCTAAAGAGCTGGAAGCAGGACAGTTTATGGCTTGTCTCCAATTGAAGGATGGAGACAGTGCTTTGTGCCTTCCACCTCTGGAGCAACGGAGGGCACGGCTGAGAGCAAAGGGCCCTTTCTGACATAGGTGCATTCTGACACTCTCTGCACCAGAGCACAATTGCGGTTTGTAAAAAGCCTATTGTCTGCTCCTGCTAAGCATGTGGAAGCACAATCATCTGGGCCTTGTGCCCGTTGCTGAAGGGGAAGATGTAGGCATTTTGTCTTAGCCGGGTTGCCAAGATGGAAATGTGCAGGATGCAGATGTCCCAGACTGGCGAGTGAAGTGCTGAAGGAAACGACGTTCAGCCTCCTTTGTATGAGATGTTCCCAGGACGCTGTAAGGGCACTGTGGAAAGGGAGTTTTTCTCAGCTTCCTAAAGTGCTGGAAGCAGGACAAGATGTGGTTTGTCTCCCATTGAGGGGTGGATCCAGAACCAGTGCCTTGTGCCTTCCACCTCTAGAGCAATGAAGGGCACGGCTGTGAGCAAAAGGGCCTTTCTGACATAGCTTCTTTATGAAAATCTCTCCAACAGTGCACATTGGTTGTTGGAAAAAGGCGTGCAGTCTATCGCCTCCTAAGCACGTGGACGCTCAATCATTTGGGACTCAGCCCAGTTGCTTCAGGGGAAGGTGTAGCCATTTCGTCTGAGCCGGGTTGGCAAGGTGGAATTGCGGCAGAAGCAGAAGTCCTAAAGCTTCAAGTTAAGCACTGGGAAGAAATGGCGTTTGAGCTGCCTTTGCATGAGAGGTTCCTGGTATGCTGTAACAGGACTGTGGAAAGCGAGTCTGTCCGTCAGCTTCCTAAAGAGCTGGAGGCAAGACAATTTATGGCTTGTCTCCCATTGAAGGATGGAGGCAGTGCTTTGTGCCTTCCACCTGCAGAGCAATGGAGGGCACGGCTGAGAGCCAAGGGGGCTTTCTGCCATAGGTGCTTTCTGATACCCTTCAGGTGTGGTGCCAGTGCCTTGTGCCTCCTACCATGGGAGGAATGGAGGGCACGGCCGAGACTAAAGGGCCTTTCTGACATTGGTGCTTTCTGACACTACCCCAACCACTGCTCATGGGCGGTTGGTTAAAAGCCTATTGTCTGTCTCCTCCTCAGCATGTGGAACCACAATCATCCGGGCCTTGTCCCCATTGCTCAAGGGGAAGATGTAGGGATTTCGTTTGAGCCGGGTTGGCAAGGTGGAACTGCGGCAAAAGCAGAAGTCCTAGTGTGGCAAGTTAAGCGCTGGGAAGAAATGGTGTTTGAGCTGCCTTTGTATGAGAG